>NW_019174295.1:1212607-1317607 GCF_002260705.1 Seriola dumerili | reverse complement strand
AACGGCGTCATGTCCCCTATGTGCGTGCATCAGCGTTGTAGTTGCCTGCCAGAAGCTCAAAATGGACTTTTATCTTGTTTTAAGCCACATACACTTTTTACACCTTGGTCGTTTACAACTATATATCTTAACCAGATGAAGGATTTTAGTCAGCGGACGTCTAGATCAAGTTAATAGAGAAAAAAGCTGAGCAAATGTTAGGCAGCTCGGCTCCCAGCCGCTGCAGACGTCCTGTGTCCTGTGTGTCGACGCATCACTGATTTTTAAAGTCAAACTGCTTTATTCGTTTACTGGTTTTAATCCCCTGCTCTGTTTGTTGTCTGTTTGCAGATAATTCAGCTGCCAGTAAAAACCTGTTCAACGTGTGCTTCATAAGTTATTTAAGAAACAAAGGTAAGCAGCCTCAGTTTCCAGCTTCTACTTTTTTTAAGTTATTTTTTGGGCATTTTAGCCTTTATTCAGTCAGCTACAGTGAGAGACAGGAGAGTCAGGGGGAGAGAGAGAGAGAGGGGATGACATGCGGGCCATGTATGAGATTTATTTGGCTACAGATGTTGTATTGTGGAGAATCTGATATTGTCTCCCAGGAGAAGATGCTGTTGTCTGATGGAAACTCGTTGCTACTCTACAAGTTTGATATCAGTCAGAAAATCATGATTCACTTTTGGAGATTCTGTGAATATTCACCTTGTCCATACTCGTTCGGAACGGACACACAATCACCGCTGACGAGGCCCGGCTTATGTCTTCTATTGCTTCACTTTACAAAACGAGAACAATGATGAAGACAAAAAAAACACAGTGCCTTTAAATCCAGCAAAGCCTTTCTTCAGTCCGCTCCCATCAGGCAGGAGATAAAGGGGGAAATATACTGTAGAATGACTCACCTAAGGGAGAGAACCAGCCCTAGAAATTTTTGAAGTCTGTTTTAGCACACACTGTAATCTTGTGCTGTTTGGATTTTGTGCTATTATGGATTTATAATGTAGACTTCCTGTCTTTTTGAGTTTTACCGAGACAATTTCAGCCGTGTTGACGTAGTAATTAATTATTGAACCTCAGACCTGTGTTGCATTTCTAAATCTATCTTAAAATAATACTCACATGCCCACATGTACATTGTTATTGCTCGCTATAATTGTTCTTCCTGTTTAATCTGGCCCTGAAAAGATCCCCTCCTAAAAATTATTTTCATGTAGCTGATGGTGGACAGAATCCAGCCTGCACACAGAGGGCGTATTATAACCTCTTGTCTTTATGGTTGAAGCTCTTGGCAAGACTGGTAGTTAATGTTAACACTGGCTGTATAGCAATAGCCCAATTTACAAATCATTTAAGGCTGACCACAAAGAAATTAAAGAAACATTATTTGCATGTTATTTTTTTTAGGATATAATGAGCCAACTAGTCAGGCGGTGGTGTTACAATATGTACGCTGTGTTTTATAGGGGTAAGGTAAAAGTCTGTGGTGATGAACATTCGCTGGGCTGGTGTGGCTCAACAATGTGTCCTTGCTAACGTTAGATGGCTTTCATATATTTTCTACCGAGAAAAAATACATGGTTAAGTCTTCTGGGAATGAATGTAAGCCCCTAAAATGTTCTCACAAGTGACTAAAGTGTGTGTGTGTGTGTGTGTGTGTGTGTGTGTGTGTGTGTGTGTGTGTGTGTGTGTGTGTGTGCATATGTTTGCTGGTATGAGAGACAGTGTATGGCAATGAATGTCAGTGTTTGGACAGTCAGTTAGCACTAGCGTCCATTCATCACAGTCTCATACAGTAACTGTCAGAATAAACCTGGTCAAAGGTCGCAGCGTATCACCGCTTTTTGTCGCTGTAATCTCCGAGAAAACAAACTAAACTGAGCAATGACAAAGCAAACACCCCCCACCCCCCCCGTTTCTTTACCTGTCTCTCTCAGGTCTAGTCCTGCCAAATTTTATTTATACAGCTCAATATAACTAATCACAAATTTTTGCCTACAATCTGTTGTGTGCTGTAAACAACACCCCCTGTCCTTAGATCGGGGAAACAGATATGTATGAAAAAGAATAGAAGAAACCTCAGGAAGAGCAATCAATGGGCGTATTTAGAAATGAAGGGTCACCTCCAGTAACTCCTTCTCGTCAGTGTGTACTTTATTATCATTATCATTGTTATCGTTTCTGTGTTAAACAGCAGTCACTGTCGTCACCGCAGGGAGCTTTTCCAAGAACTATCTGCATTTTCTATTGGATGCTTTTCCCACCGGACAAAATCTAGATTTGTTTGTGCGCATCAAACTTCACCAACACGGAGCAAAATGGGTTCCATGACTGACTGAACTAATGTCAGCCAAATAGAAATTGAAATCTGAACGTGAACTCGTCTTATGATTGCATTAAATCCCCAGCGTGCTTTCTTTCTTTCTCACTTTATTAACTGATGTTTATCTTTTGTCAACAGCCTTATCTCATTCATGACTATATTTCTTTCTCTCTCTCTCTTTCATTATCTCTCTCTCGCTCTCCCCCTGTCATTTCCTCCATGTGCGTAATCAATGTGGATCTTTTAAATGTGCATTGTTTTACAGGCAAGTGTGTGCACATTTCTGAGCCTGAGTCAGTGTGGTTACATGGGCCGGCACACGTCAGGGCTGAAGTCACTGCCGACGCCCACTAAACGGATGTAGAAAAATGCAGCTTCAGTTAGAATAGAGGTGAGTGGAAAACTCCTGTGACTTCTTCTGGTTGCACGGCAGTCGCTCTGATGCTCCTGATCAGGTTTTGACAGACTGCTGTTCTCACTGTCTGATGTCTGAAACCTGAGAACAGTTCCAAACTACTAACCTGAATACCACAAAAACCACTGCAGCTTCTTTTCTTTACCTCATGTTTGGCGTCATGCAAGAACACTGTCATATTCTCGTCCTTTTTTCTTTTTTTTGCAAATGTTCTAAGTCAAATTCACCAAACTTTCTTAACTGGACAAACTTGTTGTAATTTGCTCATTTCAGGCTGAATGCAGCCTGTTCATGAGATTTATTCATTTGCATAATCAACAACCCTGAAATGACTATGTAAGGTTCCCTGTTCTGCTGAGTTTGTGGGAAAGTTTCATTCAGAAACAAGTCTAAACAGAATTTCAGGCTGAAAAGCTTCAAGTCCTGCTGTCAGGAAAAAAACACAAGTGCAGCAGAGTCTGTATTAGAGAAACCCAAACTATTAGGAAATAACAATAGTAAATCTATCAATGATGTGTCATTAGGGCAGCGCTGAGCAGAATATTCATTTTCAATAAGTTTGTTACATATGTTTTTTTTTTTTATTCAAACCAATTTCTGGATAATATCTAAACTCCAAATTCATTCAGATTAAGCAAATATAATTCTTAAGGCGTGTTTTCCTCTCTGAAGAAAAGGTTTATCTTGTTCATGATGACACGTAGGCCACGACGGGTCTGGACCACTCATGACCTTTCCTCGTAGCATTCAAAGTACAGATGAAAAAAACAGGTTTTCACAGGTGAAATCACAGGTGAATCTCTGAAGCATCAACTTTTGAAACAACAGTTTTCAGGTGGTCACACTTCCACTGTAGTCGTTGAGAATCTTCTGGGGGTTTATCGAAGAAGAGGGACGCTGGATTTTTTACTAACCCATCTTAATACTTCGAGGGAAATCTCATCAAATTTACTTCTATTAAAAGCGATATGCAAGTAAATAAATGTAAGAAAGGAAAAGTAAAAGAGATGGATACGATATTGGAAGAAAGACCAGGAAATAGGGCACAAAGCACGAAACACAAAACCTGTTGTACAGATTTCTACCTTGAGGTCTGAGTCTCAGCCTGATCGTTCTGCTTTATTTTGGGAGTGGAGAGCGAGGCTGCCTACTAGTAAAAGCCATTAAATCAAGGAAATGCAGTGTTGAAGGAAATGAGCTTGTTTTGTTTTAGCTGGAAGGAGAAGAAACTGCTCATTTAACCCAGGCAGTTTCATCTTTTGATTTGCTGCTCTAATTAAACTAAATGCAAAAGTGTAGTCATGTCCACGTCATCCCATCCCATCTCTACAGACGACTTTTTTTGAACTTCGTGGTGTATCTGAGAACTGATCTGTCACGACTGGGCTGCGGGTCAAATTCGAACCTGAACCTGAACTTGAGCTTTAATAACATCCCGCTTGTTTATGGTTAATGTCTTTTTTCTTATTTTTATCTGGTAATACCGTAAAGTGAATGATGCCTTTTTCCTTGTGATCTCCAAGTCTTATCACTTTCAGTAAGCAGGAACAATCTGTTCAATAAGCAAACACCCGGGTGGATGGTTCCCTGCCTGACTTCCTGTCATGCCTCAGCTAGTACCAAAGCCTCTGTGGTAGTTCAGCAAGAGAGAGAATAAAAAGTTGCATCACATTTAGCAA
This sequence comes from Seriola dumerili, assembly GCF_002260705.1. Taxonomy (NCBI): domain Eukaryota; kingdom Metazoa; phylum Chordata; class Actinopteri; order Carangiformes; family Carangidae; genus Seriola; species Seriola dumerili. The sequence continues at coordinate 1,313,208 of NW_019174295.1, read as the reverse complement.
CCACCAAAATGTCTCCCCTCCTGTGTCCATACTTACATTATCCTCTGTTGCACCACCTGCCGCTTGCTGCTCCTCGAACACTATAACACGTCTCTGAGCTGTGGCACTAACCCTGCCAGATTTCCAACATGCAAACCACAATCAGGAAAGAGGCTGCTATTGTTGTGTCTGTTTAAGCTAAAAGGCCTCCATTTTTTTTTTCCCCTCCCTCCCTCCCTCCCTCCCTCTCTCTTTCTCTCTCTCCTTCTCTGGAAGTGCGGATGCACATCTGAATGCAGACGCTTCACTGGAATCCACTTGCTGGCCGGCAGCGAGTGCACTCTGTGCTCCATCACGGTTTGGCTGCCAAAACACAACAGTGTGATAGTGCAGCTGAATCACCAGACTTTGTGCTTCAACCAATCGGGATCCTTCAGTAAAATCTGGAATGCTGACAGTGACGCAGAGCGAGGAAGTGCACTGCTCACTACTGATGTTGCGTGTGGACGGGGATCAAACAAACTTATTTTCTCTTTGCCAGCGTTTGTTCAAACATGTAACTGCATTGTCTCTGGTTCAGCTCCCCCCCAGGCAGCTGCTGAATGTGTGCAAATAATAATCCAATTATAAGCACCTGTCAGAGTAGCACACAGCACAGGGACGTTTACATGGTTCGTTTATAGTGCCTTTTTATTGATAATACAATTTGTATGCTGTAATGTTTACTTGACGTCAGTGTTCTACCTCGAACCTCATCTCTCTGGCCTGATACAACCATTGTTCATGGTTTTGATCGTCTTTGTGGAAGTGTTGCATTTGAAAAAGATTTCCTGGAAAAGAAGAGATGGATTTATTCATTCAAAGTTTCATTTTCCCACCACTGCAGAGGCCAGGATTCAGTTCCCCTGTGGTTGCCCTGCAGGTGGGAAACCTCGTGGCAAAGCCCGACACTTACTGTATTTGTGAGATAATGGTAAAATTCACAAGCAAACGTGGTGGAAAAGTATTGCTGGCAGTTTAAAACACTGGCGGGAGACTGAGCAGCTAAAAGTCAAAGGAATCTTGTAAATACACTAAGAACATAATCCCTCAATGGCTTCCCACTCACCGGCCAGAAATCATTATTCCAATCAAGTTTTATATTTTATCGTTTTTAAAAAAAAATTCCAGCATCCGCCTTATTAGATGACCTCTGGAAAAAGGAAATAGTGGATCTGTATATTTGTGCAAACAGAGGAACAGACGTGTGAGAGGAAAGCAACAAGCTTCATTAGCCAAACGGAAAGAGCGTCGTGCATTAGAGGAAGCACACCTGAGTAAAGCATGTCCGCAGATTTTTCCATAGAAAGACACAAGAAAATTGTGTTTTTATCTACAGTAACAATAACTCAAACCTCCAGTCAATGCATCTAAATATGCATATATTTTAAGAAGATCATTCATATTCAAAATGAACGGATGCTTTTCTGCATCAAAGACCTTTTCGATGCAGAAAATGTTCATCCTGTCTGCTCCTTAGCGCAGTAGCTGTTGGGAGATCCAGCAGGTTTTTTGCTTTGGTTTGTTTGTTTTAAACCTGAGACTTGTTCATACAGATCTTACAACAAACCTTTTTGGGGATATTAACTTGAAGAACTGCTGGACACAAGTCATGTGGAAACAGCTGAAGGATATAACGGATTGATCTGCTTGGATTTCAAAAGATTTTTTTCTTTTTTTTTTTTTACTTCAACCTAAAAGATAAAGGTTTGGACTCTTTTCAAGGTAAAACATCTCCCAAGACTTCTGCTACACAGCAACATATATCCTCCATTTACTTGTATCTGTCTCTGTTGACTGGTCTGACCTCCATGTGTCTGTCAGCGGGTTTAGGGAGTCTGGTGTCCGTTCCACAGTCAACCAGGCATAACGCACTGTCTCACTCATTATTAATGGCTGTCAATTAATCACATGACAACACTGCTGTGGGTAATTGTCTTGTAGACACATGATGTGTCACCTGCTACTGTCTTAACAACAATCCACACATGCAGCTGGAGCAGTTTAGGGAACTGTCTTCCTACTAAAAAAATTACCTCATGGGTTTTTTGTGCAAGCAGCTTTTTACGATGGTGTGAGACGGCATCTGTCTTTTCAGCAAATGCCGCAAAGCAAAATGTTTAGATTCAAGTCTCAGCACCCTATAGTGGCTGTAGTCATTATGATGGGAGTGATGGAGGAAGTCAGGTGACACTCGAGAGCGACGTAGACCATGTAGTGAGGAGGAAACACTGGACTTCTTCAGCAGTGATATTTACCTGTGACACATCTCCTGCTGTCATCGGGGCGTCGATTCAGGAAACGCTCTGATGGGTCACATCAGAGGGTCGGGATAAACAACCTGTATGGTTGGTTAGGTTGGAGACATCCTTCACTTAGAAACACAGGTATCACTTCCATTACTACAGATCTAAATTCAACTTTTTAGATTAGTTGCTTTTCATCAAGTTGACGATGCAGTGAAAACTCCAGAGCTTTGCAAACTGTCATTTTAAGTTGCCATGGTACCAGTGTGTGATCGGTCCTCTGTGACATGTGTGCATAAACTCAAGAAGCTGACTCTGTTATTATGTATATGTGATTTAAAGGATATTGTGAGTCGAAATTTAGAATAGAAGAATGGAAGAGCCACATTGTACAGGCATCTGAAGTACATTTCCTGTTTCCAGCTCATACCCAAAGTTTATTGTCACCATGACGACAAAATTCCCTTCACGAAGTAGTCATTTTAATCCAAACAGCAATGTTTCTTTAACATATACAAGGTAATTATTTTAACCCAAACCGTGATCTGCCCGTAAACCTAACCAAACCTTTACCATAGTGTTGTCACAGAAATACAGCAGCAGTGATTTGTAACGGTTTTGGAACAGAGAGAAGATGTCGTCATGCCGACAGTGGTGACAGATCAGAGGATGCTTCAACGTGTTGCTCTATAGGTCATGGAGAAGCAATTTATTTTTAATTTGTCCGACTTGTTGAAAGGGTCTGTTGACAGAGACCGTGGTTGGTTGTTGATGGGGACGTTCAGTGGTTTGGGAATCAAACTGGTGACCTTTTTTAGCTTCCTCAGCTGCTGCTCACACACACACACACACACACACACACACACACACACACACAACCGCACACACACTGATCGTCTCAGGTCTCCAGGGGTTTGCCTGCCAGTAAATGGAAGCACCATTTGGCTGTCACCCATTCAATGGCGCATCATTTTACATCCTGGTCCACGGTGCTGCTGTTGACACACAAGGGTGTCGTGACAGGGTGAAATTACGCTGGTGTGACACTGTGACACCCACATGGAGAGCCAGAGAACCTGATGCTGACGGATCAGGAGCTGTGTGTGTGTGTGTGTGTGTGTGTGTGTGTGTGTGGTTTGTGTGGTGTATTACTCATGTTGTGGGAACCTAAATCTGTTTACAATGAGATTATGGGAACTTTTTTTTTCTTCGGGGGACAAAAACCTTATGGTTTAGTTTAGTTTAGTTTAGTTAGAGTAAATTAGGGTGTAAGGGTTATGAATGTCATTGTACTGTCCCCTGTTGTCATGGAGACGTGTGTGTGTGTGTGTGTGTGTGTGTGTGTGTGTGTGTGTGTGTGTGTGAGAACAAGCGCTGCAGTGAAAAGATATGTGCAGCCAAAATGGAAACTGTCTGTGTAGCTGTCCGTTGTCTCTGACATTTCATCAATGAACATGCGTCTGTGCCAACAGACATTTTATGATGTTTGGTTCAACGTGAATCATTTACCTTCATTACTGCACTTCCACAAGTTTCCTGCCTGACACAACGACTGTGAAACCAGGTTTTCCTGATTTGAGTCAACCCCATGATTTCAATGTTATTTCCTTTGTGTAACACAGGTCTTTAGTTAACACTGGTGTTCACGTAGACCTTCAGGATCAAGTCAGTTATACACCCAGTTATACACACACACACACACACACACACACACACACACACACACACACACACACATACACCTACAGCATTAATCCTGGAAGTGCCTTTCATGAGTTTATGAATTTATGAAGCCTTTGTCTCTATCTTTTTGCTTGAGGCAGTGAAAAGATGCGTGACATGATCTCTGAGAAAATAATTTCTAAAGAAAATATGTGTGTGTGTGTGTGTGTGCACTTGAAATCATGTTTATCAGTAAATCATTTAAATGAAATGCAAAGGTTTTTACAGACTGCTGAAAAAGTAACAGTTTGATTAATGTAATGTGATCAAATATCACAAGTTCTCATAATTCAAGCTGAATAATTCTGCCCGTTCTCAGTTAGCAGCAGCTGCACCATCAAGACTTGTAGCCTGAGTCCTCCACCACCTGCTGGTCAGACAGCAGAGCTCTTTCTAGCATTAGACTTCTTCAGCTCCACTGTGACAATGAACGCAACAGGAAGACATTCCTGTCAGCTGCCATCACTCTGTACAGTGATTCTCCTCTGCGTCAGGAGAGAGGAATCCTCTGACTGAGTAGTTTTTCCTTGTAACAGCACAGACTGCTGAGCTGGACTTTTGTATCACATCTGTTACACCAGATTATTCTGATCCATGAAGGTTTGTGCAGCTCAACATGTACCCACCTGACTTGCGCTAATATTCAGTGTATTTTTAGCACCATTATATAGTATATATTCAGCACGTAGTAGCCTATAGCTATAGGTCTGTCTTTAGTCCCTTTTTTCTACTGTTTACCGTACACACCAACAATGAGGAGTTCATAATAGCTCAGCCAGCCTCCTTTCTCCTGGTAGTTTTCTCTCTTGGCCCCTCCCTCACAGACAGGTGGAGGGGAAACCTGATATGGTGGGAGCTTTCTGTCTTTAGGGGTTAAAGCTGCTTGCTGGGTAAACTGGAGTGAAATCTGTCGCTGAGATCAGAGGAGAATAGAATTTCACTACATCGGAAATGTTTGAAAGCTGCAGTCACTGTGTGGGTTTTTATTTGTGTGTGTGTGGCGAGGAGTATTTATGCGTTTTGAATCTACGTCTAATCATCAGAATCAGATCATCTTGATTGATTGCCACAGAATTACTTTGTTACAATTGCTCAACACTTAGGAAAGAGGAAGTAAAAAAGTAAAAACATCTATAAAATAGCAATAATAATAAATACACAGTATGTGAATGTGTAAAAAGTAATATGCAAGGTGGAATCACAATATGGATGTGTAATGTGTGTCAACTGTTAATTAACAGTGGTGTAACAGCAGAGGACTGATGGAGATGTGCAGCCAGGGGAGGAGTAATATAACTGGATGACCTCAGGAAAGAAGGACCTCCTGTGGAGCACTTAGTCACTCTGAGTCTCTGGCTCCTCCGGCTCACCACAGCTCGGTGTCGTGGGTTGGGAGACGTATCTGAATCAGGATCGGAGCGTGATTACAGGACGGTGCTGACGGTGCTATACTGGAGGTAGAATGGTGTGGGATGCCTCAAACGTTTATCAGCTACAGGGAACAAATAAAGCAGCAATCACTCTTCCCCCTCCTGCTCTCCGCATGATGATGTCACGAACTCACTCATATCTCACCTGAAGGAATTCCAGGACTTCCTGAAACCCAAATATGGTCACATATCCTGCAGGATTATCTGTAACTGCGGGGGTTGTGAAACACTTTTCTTGCGTCCTCTCTTCCTGTGTGAAACGTTTGCCTTAGATTTTTGGTTGTGGCTTTTGTTTATCTATTTATTTTTTCAAATAATGAAAACAAAAAAGTCGTACTTAAAACATGCATTATTGAAAAAATAATAGTGACGAAGCTTCTGCTTTAAGTACAGTTCCTAGACATGGAAATAGTCTGAAATATAATTTACTACTGTAGTTCCTGATGTGAAAGGATAGTCTGTGTCTGTAAAATGTCAGCAATTCTGTTCTTAATGTCAGTGGTTTAACGTGTTTGTCATGTCTGCAGGCTTATAGTATATTTAAAAAGAAGTCACAGCACTTTTACAGTTAAATCTGCGTCAGTGACGCCACCGAGCCGCAGACGGTTACAGTAGCTATAAACTGTATCTGTGTCCCTTATCAAAAAGCTGATGATAAAAGAAATTAAGCTCAATCTGAAGAAAAAACTTACCGCTGTTACAAGCATTTCCCATTTTCATACGTTTTCTAACTAATTCAAAATTCAGCTGCTCCTTTACTAGAATAGAATAATGACTTTGGACAAAAAATAACTAAAAACATCTGAGGATTTGACAAGTTGCCAATTAGTCCATAAGACAGATCCAGATTGTGTTTGGCAGCCTGTATGTTGTGTTGTTAAGCCATAAAATGCGAGGAGTCATAGACATTCTGCCCTTGATATCACTGGAGCTCATTATAATGTCTTGATTTTATCTATACCAAGTAATGTGTTAGCGCAATGTTGTATAGTTTTGACCTTAGATAGACAGGATTAAGGCTGTAAACTGTCTGACTCTTCCCCATAAACACACCATCAATAAAGTGATTGCAGCAGTGAGTGGTGCATCTGCTGTGTCTGGACATAGCTCTTAAGATGACAAATTTGCTTTTGCGTCACAGGATGTGAGGACGTCATCAGGATATAAAATAGTCTGACAGTGACACAGATATTAATGTAAGTACTAATGCAATACTGTGGCATTTTGTTATAATATTGATAATAATGATGCTTCTGAGCTGCTGTGTTGGTATGTGCTTGTGTTTCACACATTTTACAGCCTTACACATTTTTACCTGCGAAGAATTCAAAGGAACAAAAGAAAGAAAAAACCTTTCCCTCTCCTTTTTGTCCCATCTCCTCCTCCTCCTCCCCCTCCTCCCCTGCCACCTTGAACTTGACATGGTCTCACCTCTGTGCAAACTGCTGATAACTGACGTAATGAAGTATAGCAGCTCTGGGTTTACTCAGATCAATTTTTAAGCTCTTTCCTTAAAGAGAGGTAAACAGACCTGTATTGGAGGCGTAATTCTTGAGAACAATCGGAGGCTGTTCACAGGTTCCTCCCTCAGTCAATAATAAGAGGCCTCCAAGTCTAAACAGCCAATCTGAGGATGTCATTTTATCACACCCACCATTCACTGCACAACTGTGCAACTGCAGTGGAAAGATCCCCGTTACTATCATCATCATCATTATCACAACAATACAGCAACTGCGTCATCATCCATCTCTTAGCATCATAATTAATTCCTTTACGCTACAATATGTATTTTCTCCCATGAATAATTGACAAATCAAACAAATGAAACGTACCTGTATAAACATTACTCAACACAAATACTCTTAATCGAGTGTGGGTGTTCACCAACTTACATTTATTTCCTAACAGGTCAGCCCAGTATTCCTGGCTGTATTAAATCCAGTGCCAGTGCAGGTAGACATGTGACCTTTATGTGGCAAGACATAAAATAAGTGTAAGGAAGTTTAAGTCGGTCGGTCGGTCGGTTGGTTATAAACTATTCACGTAGTCTTCACTAGATACTTTCATACTCTTACTGAGCTATTTTCATGATCACCTTTACTTCTACTTGGATCATTTGTATTAGAGAATATCTGTACCTTTGCTTGAAGACAGTTTTTAGCTTCTCTACCCACCTCTGCTGTCAACACATTACATTAAGATGTATGGACAAAAGTTCATTTAGATTATTGTCTGATGTTAAAATGATCTAGCTTTAAGCCATGAAGAAAGTTCATGCTGGAAGATTTTGTTGCAGGGCCCAGTGACTGGAACCAGGTCAGACTGTGGCCTCATACTGCATGCACATAAACATGTTTTCGAAGTTTGACCCCCATGAATCTGGCAGGCCATCTCTAAACGTGCGGTTTGTTAACTCTCCGTCTCTTTCCACCTCCTCCACTGTCTGCAGTTTGTCTTTGAAGCACAGCAGCAGAGGCGTAATTGTCCAGAGAGTCCACAGACACCTGAGGCTGATGTCGAGGAGTCTTTTTAATGGTGGTTCTGCTAATTCTTCTTCTGTGATTTTACAGTAAATAAATAATTGCAAGATCGACATGTGACATGCATCTGTTCATCATTTTACCTCATTAACACTGTATGCATTTCACAGTGAAATCAAAGGCTGACCAGGAGCTGTCACCTAATGGTCATAGAGGGAGAGTTAACCCCCCCCCCCATCCCTTCACCCCCTCAGCAGAGGTTAATACTGGAGCCTGTCTGCTGTCTGGATGAGGCAGATAGCATCAGTCAGTTTCTCTCCAGCAAGCAGGAGCCAAAAAAGACCAACCATTGTCTGAAAGTGTCTGTCTACTCAGCCCCATAAACATGTGGGACCTGGTTCTCAAAGGCAATAAATCCAGCGCAGGTCGTCTCTCAAAAGTAAGTTTAGGGAGAGATTGGGAACTTGTTTATTACAGAAAAACCAATCAGTGACTTCAGATGCAACGTGTTTTTATATTTAACAAAAACAACAATCTTTCCCTTTACTTCACCAAAGTGCTTTTGTTTTCCAAACCACTGACGGGACTGTAGATGCAAATCCTGGTCTCTGGTCTCTGACAGTCGTGTGCTTTGTACATCTCACATCCACCCAAACCACCTCTCCCCCTTGCCCCTGTGCTGCTGTTAAATAATGTAGCTCTTCATTCATTCAAAAAACCTTTCCCACAAAACGTATTGGCTGTTGCAGTTTAGTTGTATTAGCTGTAGTTTCTAGGAGACAGGTTTGTCCCTGCAGCTGGTTTGGACACAGACTAGTCCTTCATTTTGAAGAAGATTGTACAGTGAGAGACAGGAAAGTCGGGCAGAAAGAGGGGATGACATGCAGCAAAGGGCCGAGGGTCGGACTCAAATCCATGGCCGCTGCGGCTAGGACTAAGCCCTGGTGACTCATTATTACAAGACCTTGTGAAACTCTTTTCAGGGAAATGGTGGTTCCACTCACCTGTCCTGTCATCTATTCACAGGTGCAGTGACATGGGTTGTGTGGCAAAGGTTAAGTATTGTTGTGTACACATGATATAAATATCCCAGGGCTTTTCTTTAGAACCTGAACAAGGGCTTTAGTTCACAGCGGCACTTCATACAGCACTGTGCATGTCACATATATACAGACACACTATGCAAGAAGTCTCAAAGTGTGTGCCATGACTGCTGATATTAGAGTAAAGGACATTGTAGTTTGTAAAATAGTTATCAACCAGTTTAAACAGTGGTTATGCTGTCAAAATTGACACCAGTACGCAACAACCAGTACGTAACAACCAGTGGTGCAACATGACTTATCTGCTATCTATACCCACATGTCCTGTGCATGGTTGTTGGGGGCTGAAACCTGTCCTGGCTCACATTGGGTGTGGGTGCACCCACTAAAAGTTTCCAGTCATGCAGACACTCACTCACATTCACACTAATGGTAATTTATAGTCACGAGCAGGTCAGCAAAATAATGAATACTTTTTCTCAAGTACTGTAACTCTAGTAAAAAATTTGAGATACTTATGTGTTTAGCATCATACAATAATAGGAAACAACGGGGAGAGAGGGTTGACGTGATCCGGTTTCCCATGTGTACTCCATCACCATAGTAACACTGCTTCATCGTCAAATATTATTTTGCTGGATGGAAACATAAACATTTCAGCTTTGTGTTTCTCCATCCAGTTTGAAATGGGCAACTTGAAACTAGTTCATCAAAGAAACAGTGGCACACGTGAGGACTCCTCTGTAAGATCAACAGCTTTCCTCATACACTCTCATCACGCCGTCAGCAGCGCACATGGCCGACATGAGCCGACTTGAACTTTAGTTGAGAACAATTCCTCAATAAGTCAATGCATGTTGTTTTTTTTTTTTTCCTCCTGTTAGTCATCCGGTGAAACTTCCTTTTTCAGATACCATGACAATGCAATGCTGTGACTTTCCTAATCCCACACCGGGCTGCTCAGCTGAAACACAGCTCATTTGCATCTTATTATTTGCATCATTAATGAAAGTTGCTATAAATTCACTAAGATGTTTTTTTTCTCTTAAAGGGATAATCTGCTGGACACCTGATAGTTTTATTGTTTTTGTCTCATTCTTATCTTTTCTGCTGTCACAGAAAATAAAATTAAATCTCTCAACACTCAGTCAGACAGCACCAGCTCCATGCAGATGGACCGTAAATCCTCTTAAATGAAAGGTCCCATACTGTATAAAGGTAGATGTCCATGTCTTTTTTGATCATAAAGCAGGTCTAGGCTCTATATTAATATTGTGAAATTATCAGAGCATTCAGTCCACAGAGAAATGCACACAGCCTGTATTCAGAAACTGAGCCTTAAAAAGAGCCATCAGGACGTCAGTAACTTTGTGATGTCACAACAAAGCAGTCACCACTCTCAGCTAACCCCCAAGCCTCGCCCACCTGCACCCACTGTTCATCCCTGCAGGATTTGGTTTCTCTGTGTGTCTACCTGAGATCTGCTGTATATTTATTCAATCACTCAGATCTGATTGGCTCACCGACCTGTTGTTACTAGATCTCCAGAGAGAAGCCTGAGAGAAGAGATATAAAACTACACTGAGATGGTTTTTGGTTCTTCAAACCACAAATATACTGTATCTTCTTACGGATCAACATTTCAAATAAGACAGGAAAAGTGTAAAAGAGAGATCTGGAGGGCGTTAACCGGCTGAACGTGGAAAGCTTGTCCTCATCTGCCCTCTGTCTCATAACATCACACCGCCGCAAGAGAGAGAATGAGACAGAGAGGAATGCAGAGTATCAAGTTTCTTCTCTTCCGCAGATGTGGCTTCCTCGCTTATTAGGCGATAAAGCATAAAAAACAAACAAACAAACTAAATAAATATTCCTTCCTCCATGCAGTTCTCATTTATACTTTCTCCCTTTTTGTCATTTCGTTCTGTTTGATTACTCTGGCCTCTACATTCACATTATTAACAAATTGACATTTGACAAAATTAAGTGGTTTTACAGGTTTTGCCTTTTGTTCCAAGCTGCAGGCTGAGGGACTATCTGTTGTTGTGATCTTGTTTGATTTTCTATTAGTTTTTTATTTTGCCTGCTATGTTACTTGATACAGGTGAAATAGTTTCAGCAGCACAACTGGAAAATCACCCATCTTATCAGGTCATTCAATCTTGTATTCATTTGACTGCCATGTAAAAAAGCAGCAGAGTATATAAAAGAGTTTCCAGTACAGTAGATCTCTGAGAATGTGGCTGTCGAATGCAAAAAATGTATTGTTTGTGTTGTCTTTTTGGGGTTTGTTTTTGTAACACCAGCATTACAGTTTTATGCATCGGTGACTCGTGTGATTACTTTTGCATATATGATATATCAGAGTGATGCAACAGATCACAGTGAAGGAGCCTCTTACTGAAACCTAGAAGAAAGAACACGCCCGGAGCAAAATACTGTACTCACAGGTTTTCATCGTGACAGGTTTATGAGTTATTTGTCTTCAAGACGCAAGACTCAAAATAATCTGCATTTTCATCTGCAATAATATGCATTTTACCCGAAGTTCTGCACATTTGCAAACTCTGGACTCTTAATCTATGTGTATTTGAATGAAGTCTAGCTGTGCAGGGTTTTGTAATGACTGAGAGATTATACACCCTCTGTGATCATCCTTTGTTGTCTACAAATACAGAAAGTTTTGTAGTTTAATCCAAAATTTCTTAACCTGTGGTAACTTGAACATGAGATCTGAGCAACATAAGACATGAAATAGAGTAATATTAAAAACCATTCCACCTAAAGGGACAAAACATTTATAGTTTACAGAAACTCTATCCGACAGTGGTGTACTGGCCACCGGGGTGCATCCATAAAGTTATTTCTTTGGCCATTTATACCTTCATTTGATAGATATAGCAGATACAGACAGGAAACGCAGGAGGAGAGTAGGGAAAGACATGCAGCAGATGGTCGTCGGTCAGGAGTCAAAGCGGGGACTCGCTGCTCAGGGGTATTTGAGTCCTAACCCTTCGGCCATCAGGTTGCCCAAAAGTTTTTACCGGCCCTCTGTGTGCCTGTAATTTAGGGTGCTCATGAGAGTATGTTCCAGGACTGGGAGATTGGATTTAGGCCAAATCTGAAGTTGAAGCAGAACATCAGTCACTAAACAAGGGGAAGACACATATCAGCTTGTGAGATTTTCATGCATGAGGACTGAGACTGAAGCAGTGTATTTAGTCATATTTTGCAAAACTCTGTTCATTCATGAAAAAGACTGAAACCACTCCAGCAGAATAATGCACTTCTCGTACTGTCCATCTATATGCTCAGTACACAGTAGCAGCAGACAGTAGCAGCTTCCTGCTCAAACTATGGGTGGAGTATCAAGTTAAAATCATTCCCCATTGTATGATTTGTGTTTGCTCAAAAAAAAAAAAAAAAAAAGTAGCATGAGCCAATTTTAAGACATGTAATTAAATCTTAATCATTAATAATAATGTAGCTGACAGAACTGGTGCTGTGGCTCCTGACAGCTTTTGGCAAACAGAATCTGTCACTGTGACCTATATAATTTTAGCTTTTTTTCGTTGTTTTCAAAATTGTCTTCGCAGTTACTTTTTCCAAAAATTTTACTTTGCTAATCCATATGTCAATCAGTAATTGCTAAAGTTGTTGATGAGTTGTTAATCTGTGTTAAACATGTTCCCCTCTACAACTAATGAGCCTGCTCCATGGCATTACAACACACACTGTTGCATTGGGCGATGTTCCTTCATTATGATTAGCATGGGCACGGTAGTTTATTTTAAGTCAGTCCCACATACACACATACATACCACCTACAGTATGTAACAGTCCACATAGAAGAATTGCCCCCAGTCACCTCAGTGTCCATCTGTTGCTAGTGGCATTGCAATGTCTGTCAGTCTTTAAGTTGGTCGACCACTTTGGTCCAGAATAAAATATTCGGATGGATTTCCATGAAACTTTGTATAATCATTTGTGATCCTAACAGGATGAATCCAACTGACTTTGGTTTGTAGGGTTTAAAGTAATTGGTTCTTTGCTGGTCCATGCCCCATCCCTACACCAGGTTTGGTGCAAATTCAGTAAATGTTTCATAATCCTTCTGACGAATAAACAATCAAACATCATTAGCAGAAACCAATGGGCTTGAGTCACAACAGACAGTGTAGGGAAGTCCTAAGGTCCTAACGGACTACTGCATTGTTGGATTTGGTCTCTTCATGTGAATTGTGAATGAGTTGTACAAAACTATTTTTAATAACCTCTTTACCTCCTGGAATGTCCCATCAACTGTTTTTAATATGCACAGCGTATTGTACTAGCATTGTTATCACAGCTTGCAGTATAATTATAGTGTGCAAAAATGCGGGCCAACCAGTGGGACGAACTAGACCAGATCACAGAAATGCCTGTTATGATATTGAGTATAAACAGAATCCACACTGGTGCTAAGTTTTCTCACGGTTTTTGATCTCACACAGACATTCAGTTTGACGGCAGTGAACTTAGTTGGTGACAAAATGTCCCAATGAGGTTTTATTGTTGCATTATCGCCTGTGATCACACGCTCCCAAACAATTTTCTCAGCTGTAGAGAAAGTGTATCAAGCATGCTCCTAGTCTTTTGTAGTATTATACTGCAAAATACCAAACTAACTATTTAATAGCTACAACAGGAAGTACCGTAAGTTACTGCAATGATATATCATATATAGAACACCTCAAGTTTTTGTGAAAAAAAAGTAATGTGTTGTCCAGTTTGCGTGGCAACAAAGCCACACTTCGCGACGCAACCGTAAGAAGGCCGGATCATTTCATTTCGGTTTGGCCTTTTCTGCCTACGACGTGGCCACACCTTCATAGACCGTGTCCTCAGAGGAATTGGGAAACACCTAACATCTTTTCATTTCCTATGAAAAGCACTTTGAATTTTCTTGTTGAAAAGTGCTACTGATAAAATCTTAATCCATTACAGAATGTTCTTCCTGGCCTCAGCTGCCGAAGCTCCTAAGTCAGGGAGAAATCCTTTTCATTGTGGTAGAGGAGCTCAACAACTTATTTTGTGTCACTTATAATCCTCGGGTTGTTTTTTTTTTGTCAGTGATTTAGCGTCTATGCTGGTTTATTACGATCTATGTTCAGGGGGAGGGTGTAGTGCACCTGACATCTGGTATAAATCTGGTAAAAATCTAGCCAAATGAATAATAGGACAGCGCAAATTGCTTTGCAAGGTGGGGAGCAAATGTCAGGTGTGATGTTGCGTGGTGAAACAATAGCTTTGGGCGACAAATCTCTCTGTGACTGGCGAAAAAGCATGTCCTGCATGCTTCAAATTACAGGGCCCCCAGATTGATCCCAGCCTGGTACGACCAAGATCGCACATGTAGTCACACACAACGGTGAAGTTCTCTGCCTGTGTTTGCGCGGGCAGCACCAGCTGATGGAAATGCCAAATTTAGCGGCATATCACGTGTCAGCGCAGACAAAAGAAGGTATATTGCGTTACTCTCTGACGTTTGCAACTGGTTAAAGCAGCTTCATCACTGCTGGGACTGTGGGCCATGTCGTGCACGTGGCTGATCTCAGTCTATGTTTGATCAAGAAGTCTATTTTTATCTCCCATATGAGGCCATTTCACCTTATATCAAAACAATATTGGAAATGCAATTAATTCCTGTTTAAAATAAATAAGTATGCACATTGTTTTAGAGACAATGAAAGGCAGAAACATTTTAATGTTTTTACATTACACTTGTTTTTTCCTTAGTTTATCCTGTTGCATGCAGATGGAGCTAAACCATATGGATATGTTCCTTTTCAATTAGTAAACAAGTATTTCACATGACCATAAGTTTTAAAAAAAAAAGCCACTTTTGTGGTGTTTTGCCTCACAGTAGAAGATCTGCGTTGAGCACTGATTCCTTGAAAGAAAATCATCTTTTTAATCCTTCAAATTCTGTTTTTTAGACTATTTGTATCTTCTGGACTGTGCCTTAAACAACAAACTATTTTCTGATCATACACATGATATTTGTCCTCTGCATGTTTCCATTAAACTTCTGTCTTGTGTGTGCTGCATTTATTACTCACCACTACTTAAGTTTTATCATTTGCTGAATCTGCCGAAACATGCAATGAAACACACATTTATGGTAACTATTAACTGTTTCCTGTGAGTTCATAAGCACAGTTTAATTATGTAACTTACTTAGTTGGAAACGTTTTAATCATTACGAGAAAAAGAGGGAGAGAGAGAGAGAAGCCCAAAGACCGAACATATCTTCCCTGTATGGATGTTCAACAGAACAGCTACAGCCACTGGTCATAAAGATCTATTGTCTGCTACGTCCCAAATGTCACCCATCTGTTGTTGTACAATAGATCTTCACTGCTTCTAGGGCCATTAGTGAACTTTGTCAGCATGACTAATTTTTCCCTTTTGTGTGATGGGTCTGCACATTATTGCAAAAATCTGAAATATGACCAGGAAAAAATGTGAGGTTTTCATTTGCTGGAAGGTCAGTTTTTTGTTTTGTTATTAAAAATAAATCGAGCCCAACATATAGCAAATAATCTTGTAATTAGTAGTATAGCTATGGTTTAGTGTTTAGTGTGTGTGTGTGTGTGTGTGTGTGTGTGTGTGTGTGTGTGTGTGTGTGTGTGTGTGTGTGTGTGTGGGCTTGAGGAGACAGTAGTTACTATGCCTGATTCCCTGCAGTTGTTTTCCTCCTTTCCTGAAATCTCTCAGGTGAGTTCCGCCTTCCTCCACACAGCTGATTGGACAACAAGAGGAATCCTCTGTTCTGATTGGCTGTGCTCTCTGTCAGTCTTCGCTTGCAGGTAGCAGGTCCATACTTGAGCACAGGTAAAAACCTACCTGGATCCAGAAAAGAGGGGAGGTCTGTGGAATAACTTCGTAGCTTTCAGCTCCAGTAGGGCGCAGTTAACCTTAAAAAACAGTTTTCTGTGCGTATAAACCAGATTCTGAAAAAGGTATATCTGCTTAGGTGATCATTTTAATGGCAGCGAGTGTAGGATTGGCCATGAATCCGCCGCACACGACAGAAGAAAGGGCGGTTTTCACGCAGCTGAAGCCGGTGAGGATGTCGGGAGCGGACGGCGCCGAGGACGCGTCCGTGTTTGAGGACGTCAAACCCGGGGTGAGAGTCTCTGCCAACCCGCTGTGTAGAGCCGGGCTCTCGGTGTACCAGTGGTCCGGCCTTTCTTTTCATTATATATATATATATTTTTTTTTTTACCTTTATTTAACCTCCACTCTCTCCTTAACATACACTGTGCCTGCAGAGGCTGCCTCAGTCAAAATAAAAGGTAGTGTTGAGGATAAATAAAACAGTTAAATTACCGCTGAGCTGCATGTTCTGCACTGTTGTTGTTTTTACGACTTTTTTGGTCAGGCAGCTTTTACCTGAGAGAAGTAACGGCAGGCAAACAGGTTAAAGTCCTACTCAGACACCTGACATTAGAAAACGCAGGTAAAGTTGACCTGTACAATGTGTTTGGAGAAATTAGTGGCAGTTTTGCAGCAGAAATTATTCAAATTAAACTTTATTCGTAGTTCTGTCTTTGAACGGAATATTGGTTTTTAGTAAGTTGAACGTGAAGCTGCTATTAATTTGTGTGAGATATTAATGCAGAGGCTCTCACTAACACACAGTCCACTTGTTGTGATAGGCTATCATTACATAATGTAGTCATATATGGATACAGCAAAGGCCATGCAGTCGGTTACTGTTAACATATTTACAGTGTGGGAAAGCGATAACAAATATATTGTAGTTGGCTGTGTCATTAGCTTTGCATTTGTGCTGTGCTGTGTAGTTGCTGTGAACACATTGTGAAGTAAATGTCCTGCTTGCTCTAATTATTTTGATTATTACTCTAAAGCCTGATCAGAGAGGAGCTCAGCACATGTTTCCACCTTGAACTGTGAGGGCCATCTCTGCCTGCAGCGGCTGTTCAGTCATGGGGTTTGATCACATGATGGACAATCAGGTTGAAGTTGAAACAAGTCTGCAAAATGGCTTCTTCTCCATCAATCATCGCGCTCCTTTTGTAAATGTCCGTGTCCGAGATGAGTACCCATGAATCCTTGTCACTGTGGTGCCAGAAATTTGCCTGAACGATTCAGGAAGTAGGTCGCACGTCGTTGTATAGCAGTACCTGATCAATGCCAGAAAATAAGTTAAACAAAGGGATGAACAATCTTGTATGACCACCTCCTTTTTTGTTAAACGTGAACACACCATGATCACAGCAGAGACACCACAGCTGCATTAAAGTTAAATGGCTTTGGGTTGTACGCTGGCCGTGAGCGATCACAACAGAGTGCAAACAGAAACCGGATGCCTTCGGATGGTGCTGAGTTTGGCCTCCTGCCATGTGTTTGGTAAACAGGCAGCAGACCCTCGAGGTCCGAGGCTAAAACTGCTCTGCTCCTCTAAGGGTCCCACGTGACCAGCACTGCAGAGCCCACAGAGGACTCGATGGATGATATTTGGTAGTTCAGTTGTTGGCTTTTATTCTGGTAGCATTGATGCATGTGGGCATGATGCTGTCTTTGTGATGTGTTATACCTGCATGCAACACATTTCACTTCATGTGTGAGTGGGGTGGGCTTAACGCTGTTGACTTCTATGCAAACATGGCAAGAGAGCGGTCACGTGTTGGAGCTGTTTTTGAGCTGAATTTATTGGCATGGCCAACTGGATTCTGGTGATGACCAATATCTTGGCAGCATCCAAACACATGTCAATTTCTTTGTTGCAGGCCTGTTTCAGCCTGAGAGTGCGGCGTGCAACAGGGTTATGTAGGAAAGTATCAGTATCGGATCAGGCTTGGTCGGCAGATAGTATTATTATTATTATTATTTACAATTCTGTTTTAAAGGAGCGAGCCACATCCTCATACAGCTACCAAATCAGTGCTGTTGTTATTTTTCATTTATTGTCTCTCCATACCAAGTCATTTTGAGTGAATTCTGATAACAAACTATAGTTAAATTGCCTAGAATGAATCTTTTATTTCAGTTTTCAGTCGCAACAATGTCTGAAAATGTAAAGCTCAGCAAAAGTTAGAGTTATATTTAGGAGCTCTTTAAGTTAATGAGTGTAATAAGACAATATCTGTGTGTTGGTGGGATGTAGGAAACACTGTGTACCTTCTCTGCCTGTGTTGCTGCAGATAAATGTAGGACACGATGACTGTCATAAACAGAGAAGTACTTTACAACCTGAATGAACTGGTGCAAGTGTTTGTGGGAATCATCATGTAACGCAGCTGAAAACCTGAACATGATCAGAGCAGGTTTTAGCTGTCAGTCATTGACTTGATTATCATTATAAGACAAACTCTTGACTTACATACAGTAGTTTTAAATTAACCACTTTGACAACTTATAATATATTGTTACATAATATGTTGTTAGAAAATGTATGTTACAAAACATTCCTTTTCATGACAGTAGTTGGAGCATATCTCTTAAATTCAGGGCCTGTCCCATCTCTGCATGGACACCGTCACCTTTCTGCACTCCTTCCTGGCTGAACAAGTATTGAACTGGCACCAAACAAATGTGCAGTATAGAGGAAAAACACCATCTCATGTTCAAAATACTTACCATTAACTGACAATGACACACACACACACACACACACACACACACACACACACACACCACAATCCAGGATTTTCTTGCCTCAATATGTCTCAAATATGTCTCAACTCTACCTACACCTTGATTAAAAGAAAGGAAAAGACTTTAATATGATCTCTAAAAAGAAGAACAGAATTAAAAGGCTATGGTTAAGTTAAGTTGGAGTTAATAAAAGCTGCACCACAGTACACCCTTAGTCCTGATCGTTTCATATGTTCACCAATGTGATTAGTAAGACACATTAAATAAATCAGTGTAATTTCCTAATTTACTCGCTACTGTGACTTCCTTAATTCCTATGAAGAAAACACTGTTGAAATAATTTTCTATCATAACTGATTTCAGGACAGTGGAAGCTGAGCCAAGGGTAGGTAGACAAGGGAGCTTGACACGCACACTTGTCTGTAGCTAGCTATAGCTATTCACCCGTCAAAAATGATCAGATTGTGCGGTTTATTCACTACCAAGGTGCGCAGACGTCAAAAAAATGCTGCTCCTCCCTCCGCTTTACGAGCCCCAGCCTTTGTCAATGGCACACAGACGCATCCACGAAAATTACAGAAATGACAGATGTAACGGCAGCTAGTCAAGCTAGCTCGAAGAGACAATACCCTGCTGCCACCACAAGTGGGCAGAAAACTACACAATTAATGCAAAAAAGAAGATATCGACTTCACTTCGGCCTCATCGTTGTTCAGGCTTCAACCAGTTAAACACTGATTGTGTTTCTTGCTTTTGCTTCAAGTGCTTTTTCTCCCATTTCTGGAGGCTGTAACATGCAGTGCTTGGTGTTATGCAAAACATGACTTTGTCGAGAACAAAGAAGTCAGGTTAAGTGAAATAGTCACCCCTCAGGCAAATTAATGCCAACCGCAGCAGAGACGGTTTACCTTACATGCTCCAGCTTCACCATGAAGGTGCATGCAGTCGGTTTCTTAAAACACATTCCACACAGATCACCGTTCACTCCCTGTCCGTCTGCTCCTTTCACCGTCACTCTTAAGTGTCCATTTCATCCTTTTTCTTCTGCTGTCTATAAGCACAACAGAGAGTTCGGAACTTAATAAACTCTCCCTCTTGTCTTTGCTTTTTTTTTCTTTCCTTTTTTTTTTTTTTTTTCCTCTGAGACATGTCTTTGTGTCATTGTGTTGGTGTTTTTTAAAGAGCGCTAAACTCAGCCGGTGTCGTGACAGCAGTATGTTGTCCGACCTGTCTGAGCAGGGCCCGCATCTCCATACGCCGCCTCGAGGCAAGAGAGAGGATGATAAAAGCCACGCTCATGAGAAAGTCACAGCAGCAGTGAAAGGTAAAGTCTGCTCAAACAGCAGTCACAGTCGCAGGTTTCGTGCAGTGGGTTTATCTGAGTCTTTTTGTTTTTTCAGACTGGACCAATTAAAGTAGCAGGCAGGCATTGTTGATATAAAGATACTGATTAGTGCACCTTTTAAAACAGGAGTGGTGGATGCTTCTCTCTGAAACACTGGAGGAACATGTTTAGGTCACTTCTACATCTGAGGTATTTGGATAGTTTTACAGTAGCAGTTAAAAAAACATCTGGCCAGAGGCTATCAATCCAGAAAACCATTGCAGCATCAGCTTTGTCATTATTTACATGAATAATTGATTGTTGTGTTGCACAGGAAGCAAACAGCAGAGCCAGGAATCTCCTTTTTATTGAACCGCAGCGGCATTTATCCACAGAGGTTTAGTCTGTGATGTTGAACAGACATCTCCAGGCTGGAACTGATCAGATTGCCTGGTGAGATACTTGATCTTGTTTCGTCCAATCAAAAGTCTCAAAGCGATATTATCATAGATTTTCAATTCACTGTAATAAAAAAAATAAACGGTGAAAAGCTGGGAAGCAGAAGTAGAAACGGTACACGACTCATTGTGGACTGAATCTGTTCATGTTCCTCAGCTGTAATGGCAGAATAAGTAACTGATATGAAACCAATTTCCAGATTCTTTAGTCATTATATCACTGAGGGGATTCCTGTACGGCTGAGCGTGGACGACATGAGAAGTTACAGAGTAACTTCAATGGCGTACAGATCAAGAGCATGTTGCCAGTCACGCCTAATGATTCCTGAAGATCAATAGTCAGATATGGTTTAAACACACTTCTTTCTTTCTTTCTTTCTTTTTTAACATCCTGGGATTGTTCTGGTTCCTGTCACGTCAACCCTCCATGAGTGAATTTGTTGTACAGCTTTTTGTTTGCCGGCGGACATTTTTTCATGCAGCCAAAGGATGAAATGGTTTTGGTTTTTTTGACTAATGATTTGACTTCCAGCACAAACACATGCAGCTGATTTGCATCTTGTCTGCTGACGAGTCTCAGCTTGCCAGAATGCCACATTGACGAGTGATGGGAAGAAAGAACATGATTAATTTGTTTTGATCGTTCTTGGAGATCGTCAAACATCTGGGAATAATGAGTTTATTTAGACTTTCTTCGTCTTTTTGTCTTGAAAATATAGACTGGATTTGATATCGGAAATTGAGTTTGAGGCAAAAAGAGAGTTCCAGCTTTTAACGTAGGGTTTTTGTTGCTTGAAGTTTAACGTTGTCTGTGAGAGCAGTGAGTTCAATAACAACACTCACACACACACTTTGGACTGGTTTTGTACCTTTTTTTTTTTTTTTTTCTTTTGTCGTCAAATATTCAGATATAATCAGAGCAGGGTAATACTTAGGTGAGGTAATAATCACAAGCATGGCTGAAATAGCAGACCTGGGTTAACTTGCCTGTGTTTCAAATTACTGGCTCGTTTCATGGTTTTGATTCTCCACCAGATCATAGATTGAACTGGATGTCAAACGTTGTGTTTTAAAAAGAAAAAAAACAGTTGGCCTGGAAAAATAAACATGATTTTTAAAGGGACTGTAACATTAATGGTCCCATATTGTGTAAAGGTAGATGTCCATGTGTTTTTTGATTATAAAGCAGGTCTACGTTCGATATTAATACTGTGAAAGTATCAAAGCGCTCAGTCCACAGAGAGATGCACACAGCCTGTATTCAGAAACTGGGCCTTAAAAATCTGTGATGTCACAAGGAAACAGTCACTGCACAGCCCACCTGGACCCACCATCCAGTCTTGCAGGCTTTGGTTCTCCTAAAATCTGTTACTCAATCACTCTGAAAACAGTCAGCCAATCAGAAGAGAGACTCTTCTGATTGGCTCATTGACCTGTTGTTGCTAGAGCTCCAGAGAGAAGCCTGAGAGAGGAGATGTAAAACTACACTGAGAGTTTTTGGTACTAAAAACCACAAATATATCTTCTTATGGATCAACACTTACAATAAAACACAGGGAAAATGTAAAATATATCACATCTGTCCAAAATAACGCCAGCTATCAAAGCAGGTCAAATGACCTCAGGACCATGTAAATACCTTCAGTATAAAACATGAAATCTGATTTTATTGCTGCTTTGAACCTGGATCACATTTCCAAAAGATCGCTGGCTGATAAATAAGATAAATAAGTTTTTAAGGTGTCAACCTGATGCATGTGCAAACCCATAACTCATTCTGATCCTGCGGCACAATGTCGGCTTACCAGAAAGCAGAGATTCATCGTTTGACTCATGCTGTTCTCTGCTCAGGTTGTTTGGTCTGCTGATGTCATCTGTACCCATCATGCCCAGCCGCGTCTCTGTACTAGACAACACACACCGCCCTCAGACAGTCACGTTCTACTGTCATCTAATGCCTGTGGTCTGCAAGCTCGTCTACTGAAGCTGAGAAAGCGCTTTAATGACTGTCACTGTTTATCCTTCATTCGTCTGGAAAAACAGTGAAAATTGTTGTGGTGAACGAAAAACAAAAGGTGAAATCATTTCATGTTGAGGCAAGAGGCAAGTATCTCTAAGAACAGTTAGATTCTGGATGCAGGTGTGTGTCTGCATTATCAACGAAGTACACATCTCTTCTTCCAGTTTCCTCGGGCAGTCTGTGATTTCCATATATAATATAATATAATTATGCACACTGATTGTTCTAAGGACTCAGTGACATTTGAAATCAAAACACCAGTGGAGGAACTCTGGATCCAGGACTGGAAGTGCCCCCCAGGCCCGACCTGCTCACCCTTACCGCTAGCTAAATTTGAGAAGGACCTTTTCTCTTTTGTGGGACAATATAGAACAAAGAGAGACAAGAAATAAGAGACGGAAATAGACACGTGAGAGCCCATGTGTTAACCTGAATAGAGAATATGTCAGTTTCAGTTGTGCCAGGATGACTTATGTTTTCGCAATGATTAACGGCAAGTTTTGAGACTGTGTCAGGTGTTTATTCATGTTACGGCTCATTGCAAGTCACAGAGCTGGAATGAAAGTTTTTCATAAAGAAACCAACACACTGAGCACAAGTAGAGCTTCTTAGGAAAATCAGATATCAAACTTCATTACTTTTATGGTCCAACTGAATTGGCCTGATATTGTCGAGGATTGAAAAATGCCTCGTCATTCGATACCTATTGAGTGACAGAGTTAATCTCATTACCATCATTGAGCCGATAAACACGCAGCATGCTTGGACCAAGATCTAATAATGCTGCTGATTGGCTGTTTATTTAAACAAACACGTTTGCGTGTGTAAAGAGACCGAGCCTTAATTTGATGAAATTGGTAAAGAATCTGTGTCGAAGTCAAGGTATCTGTATCGGTACTGATATTAAAAAACAACAATACCCAGCCCTACCCATAATACCGTATGCATAATACAGTCTTTATTATCTTTACAACCTACATCATTTACAGCCTTATTATGTAAAATACAGATGAGATTACAGGTTTCACACGATAAACCCAAACATGCTCCACATAAGGTAGCATAAAAAACCATCCAATGAAAATAGATTAGTTACACCGGCAGCTAAAATCTGAAATGAGTTGTATATCATCATATATTTAAAGTGGCTGTAACTCGTCCCTTTACTTGTCACTGTGCTGGAAAGCCAAAACAAGCCTCCCTATCTCTCCCTCCATCTGTGGCCATAAAACATCATCTCAGTCTCAAAGGTTTTTATTTTTGCTCTGATGACCCCCGCCTTGATTCCTGTTCTGTGAACAGCGAGCAGACCAGGGGGCCACGACACTATCAGTCCTGTGTTGTTGTTTTTTTTTTTTGTCTGTTTTTCTTTTTTATGGAGATCCAAAGGCGAACTGGCACCGTTTCCCTGCATTCCTCAGAGCCATAAAGGAGAACTGATGTGTAGACACAGCCATTTGTTTTGCAATTACCAGAAGAAGGGGACTAATAAAGATGGCAGAGCTTGTAGCTCGGAGGCTTTTTTGGGTCAGTGGAAGCAGTGTGTGACAGTGACTCGCTTTCTGGAATGGGTAGATGTGGGTTAACAACCTATTGAGGATTTTATAGATTAATCAATGAACTGAATTTGAGGTGAATATTAGTGCTTTTTACCAAATACTGAATTTTTTCAGCTAAAAAAAAAAAGAAGAAGCAATTAGACAATGAAACCTCAGTCCTCACTGAGTCTCCTGGGACAGATTTGTGGCAGATTCAGTTCTGATGTATATAAATCCACCAGCCAGCTTGTGCGTTCAATATGGGACGAGTCCGGATTCGTTTAGAAACATTTGAAATTGGTTATTCTTTGAGAGCATGGGAAGGTGGAAGTTACAGAGATGCCGGTTTGATCTGTGGCATGGCATTTGGAAGGTGCCAACGTGAGCCGGCGGCCCAAGTTTGGACAAAAATTCAGAAGTGATGTTCACAGTTCGGGTCACGTCGGCTTTGGCGGTCACTGGCAAAAGTGCCCGCACATGTACAATTTATTTTTGATTTCTGCCGCTGTGTTGAAAAGTGCCAATGTTTCAAAACCGTATCAGCTGCAGCTCAACAATAATATACCTTTGTCAGCAAAGTCAGAAAAGATTGTGGTGCACGACTGTCTCACACCAGGTGTTGAGTCTCTGCAGGCTGATTTTTATAATGTCAGGACACTGAATAGAAAATAGTGGCTGTTAGCAGTATGATTTAAAAACAAAACAAAAAAACACTTGGACACTCACGGTGTTACGAATTCTCTCTTTGTCGCAAAGAATGGATGTCACATTGGAGGAAATGTGGAAACTCCCACTCCGTCCTATAAACCTGCACAGGGCTGATAAGAGAGTTTGTTATCAGGCAGAAGGATTCATAGCAGAGCAGTTGTACATGTCCTCCAATTATTAACTGACTCGGCCTGAAGATATATTCAACTCGTCAAGCACATAAACTGATACAGAGACGATTTGAATTGTAGTTCAGCTAGTTTGCTTTGAGGTTGTTTCTTGTTTAATGTATTGAACACGCGCCAAATGAACAAACAGACTTCCAAATGCCAAGAGCCGTTTGAATTGTGACAGAAGTTTACTTTGAAATTTATAGAACGGAACGCTGCAAGTCCTGATCAGAGATTTTCATTTTTCATTTTCGGTAGTGGAAAAGGAGGAAGAGCAGGTACTTGCTTTGGTCAGGGACTAATTTTAAATGATTTATGAGCTTTTTAAGATTGTTTTTTTTTTTTTTTTATTCATTGACTTTTTTTTGACAAGAGCTGCAAATTGATCCCATAGATTTCCATGACTTGAGCGAAGTCAGGCTAACTACCGTCCAACATACCATCACACTGCTCACAGGCACATAAAAAGCTTCAATTTATTTGAACTTTCGGTGTGATACATCCACAAAAAAAAAAAGTTTTCTTTTTACATACGTCCCAGAAAAGAGGCTAAAGAGAGAGATGACGCATGTAAATCATAGAGCAGCAAGACGCATCAACAGCAGGCCAGCAGCGGACACGGCCAAGGGCACCCACGGGTCATAGCTGCCAGCACCCCAACAGCACAGGACCTGTTTGTGTCCCGTCCTGAGAGGCACACAGGAGCCCTCCGAGGGAACGAAACAGAGAGGCTGTTTTTGTTTTCTCTCTCCTCCCCCCTCCCCAGTAAATACCCAAGACTTAATTTCAGCAAGTGCTCAGATTGCACTGATGACAAGGTGGTGTGAGTTCACCAGCGGTGAACGACGGACGCGCTAGACCCGAGGACACGACTGAATAAGCACATACACACACACACACATAGACACACATGCTGAAGCATACACACAGACAAATGCTTGAGAGACACACACGTATTCAAATGTGCAAAAAAAAAAAGTAATGTTCAAGAAGAGAAATACATTTTGGGGCCAAGATGTTTTGGCTGTTTCTACAGAACAAAATGTGCAGACAGCCAGGATACCTTTGTGATAAACGTTTGTTGTATTGTTTGCCATAAGAATCCGTGCTGACAAACAGGTACAACAAGGACAGTCGGCCTACTGACTGAAATTAATATCATTAAAAGCAAATTAAAAGGCTTTGTTTTAAAAAAGAAAACAAAATGGAAGCCAAGAGTGCAATTATTGACCCAACAATGAAAAGAGGAAGTAAATTTAAAGTAAGTGTGTGTGTGTGTGTGTGTGTGTGTGTGTGTGTGTGTGTGTGTGTGTGTGTGTGTATGTGTGTGGGTGTGTGTGTGTGTGTGTTGACAGTGCTGGCACTTGAAGCAGCGCTGAAACAGGCCTCTCTCCTCTCCTTTGTACCTGTTCAGCTGCTGGACGCGACCTCGGACACATCAGCGCCTCGTTAGGTCATTTGTCCCAAGTCATTAGATTCAGTCCAGGACTCGGATGAACACTCTGGTTTATGATTTCTCTGGAGAGAGCAGTTCATCCAGTTCGGCTCTGATAACTGACTGATAAGTCATGACGACTCAGAAACAGTTCCTGAAGCTGTGGTGGCTCAAAATTTACAGAAATTTAGAAACAAAATATGAAACTATCAAGATTAGATTCATTTAAAGGTCCCATATTTTACACTTCCAGTGTAATTGAAGTGTTGATCCATAAGAAGATATATTTGTGGTTTTAAGACCCAAAAACCATCTCAGTGTAGTTTCACATCTCTCTCAGGCTTCTCTCTGGAGCTCTAGCAACAACAGGCCAGTGAGCCAATCAGAAGAGAGGAGGCTCTGAGCCGCTCTTGTGCATTAGTCTATAAAGTGGAATGTAATTTATTGTAAGTATGGTAATCAAGTCAGTTGGTTTGAGCTTCGTAGATTCAATTATTTGTTTCCCTTTTCATTTCAGTATAATTGAATTTTATTCCATTGTTTCTTGAGCCAGACATTTGACAAAACTTCTCAAGTAAACACTAAAACAAAATTATTAAAAGAATTATCAGTTATTAGTGTCATCAGCTCTGACTAATCAGTTGATTCTTGTGCATCCTGTTTAAATGAAGGTCATTTAAACAAAAATCAGTCAATGGGGGGAAGAAAAAAAAAGTCTGAGGTCAGCCCTACATGAAACTTACATGTTGTTCCACAAGTGAAAGCAGTGAATGTTGTTGTTACGTCAACCATGAACAACGTGTTTGTGGAAGATTTAATTTTTATTTTAGTTACTTGGAAACGAGCAGCTTCCTGGTCAACGATCAATGGTAACTTTGAATGCATCTTGATGTTTCCTTCAGATTAGTCGTACTATCACTTTCATAATTAGCTGTTCAATTGTCATTTCATTCTCCTTCTCTCTCTCTCTCTCTCTCTCTCTCTCTCCCTCCCTCCCTCCCTCCGGTCCTTCCCCCCTCCCTTCATCATTTCTCTTGTGCTGTGTATCTGTTGTCATTGTGAGGATCAAATTTGTCTGGCAGGTCTATTTTTACCTGACAGTGTTTAGGTTTCTCTGCCTGTTTCTCATGCCTTCAGCCTTTGTGTTGGTTTTGGCTGGGTGCTTTTCTTCATGCATCAAACCACTTCCATCGGCCACACCCACGGAGGGAACTCTCTGCCTGTTTGTGTGTGTTTGTGTGTGTTTGTGTGCCTGTGCGTAGATAAGTTGTGTGTTGGTCAGTTGGTGTGTATCTGCGCCAGCAGGCTTCCGCCTTTGAGTGCCTGCGTATGCACATTTGCTTTTTTTTGCATTTCTGTAACATGCATTTATACATTTGTACATACGTGTGTGTTTGTGTGTGTGTGTGTGTGTGTGTGTGCCTCTCTCTTCTCTTTTGTACCTGTTCAGCTGCTGGACGTGACCTCGGACACATCAGCACCTCGTTAGGTCATTTGTCCCGTGTGTGTGTGTGTGTGTGTGTGTGGTCCCTGCAGCAGAGATTCTTTACTTAACGGCTTGTGCACCTCTAAAGGAGCGACTGTCTGCTTCATAGACTCTGAATGACACACACAAACACATAGACACATGCACACACACACACCAGTAAATCACGATGAAGATCACTTACAATTTATTTTTCGTAAACGTTCGGCCTGTCCATTCTTGTTGCTTGAAAAATTTCCACAATCGTCATACAAATAGATCCGATGCAAATGACCGTTGTGTCTCCCTGGTTACATAAGAAAGCAGCCATACCCGTCATCGTCATCATCATCATGGATTCATTGCACCTTCTCCTCTTTATCACAAATGAAATATCAACCTCCTCACTTCCTGTGTTTCCTGGGAAACAGCTGCTGCACAGTGAGTTTAAATTAACAAGCTTCTACAAAACTAATGTATATTTATATAAAAATGCCCAGGTTCATTACTGCAGTTGCATCATGGTCCCCTATTGGTCCTGGCCCTGGCCCTGGCCCTGGCCCTGGTCCTGGTCCTGGTCCTGGCTGTTTGATTATCAGGGCAGTGAGCTCCACTGGGAAACAGGAATGTGAAGTACGGAGGAGGGGAGGCTTTTTTGGCTTTATTTGTGTGTACTGTGGATTGGGTGGAACTGAGCCATGTCACAGCCTCCTTATCACTACGATCTGCAGCACATTAATCTCACACAATAATTACATTGGTTAAGCAAATACCTGATTTGTGTCGATGTTAAATAAAGATCATGTCAAACTGTTGCCACTGAGTCGCCTGCAACTGACCTTTTGGTTCATATTGACATATATTTACCCATAGATCTGTGCCATGAGATTTTTAACATGAAATGAAGAAGAGAAAATGAAGAGAAAGAGACCAATTCCATTTCTCTCAGACATGCGTTTGTGAGCCAGAAAAACCTGGACACGCCTCAGTGTTGGTGATCTAGTTGGCTCGGTCGCCCTGTTTACATGAAAGCGTGTTCGCCTCTGATTGAGAACCAGTTTATGATCCTGCTCTGGTGTTAATTGAAAAGCGTGGTGGGAAATCACTGAGTGAAGATGACAAAGCAGGTTGTACAAAATAAGAAGAATTCCTCCTTTAAAGTTCTCTCTCTTTTTTTATTCTTTTCAGACTCGACTAGAGTTGGACAAATACCTGCCACAGGTCAGCGGTCCTCTCTTGACTTCCACCAGCGACACTGGCGACAAAAAGTACAGGCGAGAGAGCGCCTCCGTCGTCGACGAGTACTTCTCAGAGGACAAACCTTCCGCTCCTTACAGCCTCAACATCAACCTCATCCTCCCCAGCACCACTCATCTCCGCACAGGCCTCTACAGGCCCAACACCAAGACCCTCACGCCCCAGCAGATCAAGACAGAGCCCGGGCTGGAGGTGCCCTGCTCCATCCCCACCACCACCACCCAGGCCTTGCCAGACTTCACCTCCGTCTTCAGCATTCCGCCTGTAGTCAACAATGTTTTCATCAAACCAGACATGAGCTCTGGCGGAGCGGTCAATGTTGCCGCAGGATCGCAGCAGCAACCGAATTTGGACACAGATCTTCACATCGGACCCCAAGCCCCCCAGCCGCAGGTCTACCACATGCCCATCACCAGCTGCGCCGACCTCACCATGACTCTGTCGCACACCAGCCCGGCTGGGACACACGGCTCCTCAAACAGCAGGACCATGCTGAACCTCAGCAGCGTCGCGTTGCCGAGGAGCAACGGCAACTACATGATGGCAGAACACCAACTGCCGCAGCACCACGGTTACTACCACGCCCCCGCCAATTCATCCCAGCACACGGCGCCCCACAGCCTGCCGCCCTCGCCCCCAAACTCCCAGCCGGGGAGCCCAGATGGCCAGGCGGAGCTGCTCAGCTTAGCGCCCCAGCCTCCGCCTCCGTACCAGCACCTCCTGGGAGAGATGAAGGTGGCGGGGTTGTCCTCTCACGCTATGCTGATGACACACGGCCAGGGCGTCCTGACAGGTCCCAAATACAACAGGCGGAACAACCCAGAGCTGGAGAAGAGGAGGATCCACTTCTGTGACTACCAAGGTCTGTGGTTTATTTCTTTTTCACTAAAAAACATGTCTCAATCAAACCACCGGGGGCAAGAAACGAGCTGACCTGTCCTGAAATGAAGTTACCTGAATTAATTGGCATTCATTTTTGGGTAACTGCCACTGCTATCTTTTGTGTTAAACTGAAATATATAATACACAACTGTTGCCCAACTTGTTTTTTTTTTTTTTTTCTTCCTCTTAATTTCCTGCAACATGTTGGTGACACACTTTCTTTGCACTGTACTCTGAGCACAGAATGCCCGACTGATCACGTGTAGAGGCCCTCAGGCAACATACAAAACAGTATGCAATCCAAGATCTGCCCACACACACACACAGTTGACAGCTTGAGCCCTGCAAGAATTCCTGGGCATTAATAACAGTTTGATACACAAATATCTAACTAATGGAAAACAAGTTTGAACATAACCACTCTAACAAGTTGCTTACAAGGGTTTTTTAACTGTGCCACTGTTGTGTAAATAAACTAAATTACCAGAGAAAAGCACAAATGCATCTCTGACAGTGATGCACTGCCTCTCTCTCACACGCCTGAAAACACACACACAAACACATCAATACAGGAAAAATAATTGTGCAGAAACAAGATTGACAGGATGCTTAATATCACAGTGCAAGAGCAGTCATTTTAATAACTCATTTAATCTCATATCGGACTTGAAATGTGTCAGTGAAGTGAGATAATTCTGTTTGTTTTCTATGTTGCTAAAGCGTCATTGCCATGAAACAAGGCAGAGGTTAGGGTTAGAGGCATTAAAGGTATGTTTGTCTGATACTCCTCCAATTTATTCCCTCCACAAACAGTTTGAAATGTTCCAGTTCGGCAAATATGTAGGTCCCTTTTTTTCCCCTCTCGTGTCACAGCTTTGGTGACCTCTCTGTCAGATGAGCAGATTCTCGTTGTCGGTCTGTCTCACGATCTCTCAATCTGTGTGATTGATTTATTTATTTATTTTCTTTACAGGCTGCACCAAAGTTTACACAAAGAGCTCCCATCTGAAGGCACACCAGAGGACACACACAGGTGAGAAAACTCTAGATACTGGCGTTTCTTTGCCGTGGTATGTAACCGCACATCAGTGTCCGTTGGCTTCCTGATGGGGGAATCTGAATGGTCAGTTCCTCCTACTTGAATGAGCCAATGGTGGTGAAGCAATAAAGGAAGCAGCTGATGCCAATCAGTTGATTGATTGATTTGAATAGAACTTTTCATAGAGGTTAGTGCAGTTCAAAGTGCTTCACAGACTGATAATTTTAAAAGCTATAATTTTATTTACAACAAACAAATAAAAAAACACCCATAATGAATATTTGATATACAACATAGATACAATAAAATAATTGATTAAAATAATAATAAGGACTAAAAAACATACTTAATTAAAAGCCAGTCTGAAGTGGTACGTGTTGAGTCTACGTTTGTGCGCTCTCAGGTCCTCGGGGAGACTGTTCCAACAGCTCGGAGCATAAAAGATTTTAGTCAGGCACTGCTCCCGTCAACGCAGCAGATGATAATCAGGCTGATTTTGGTTCTGATTCACCTTTCGCAACAGTTACAACAAGTGTCTGGATTTTTATTTCAGCTTTATATCCTGTGATATGGAAGAAAATCAGGTGCAAAGCTTAACCACAGAGTTACAGCACAGGTCCAGAAAAATCCATTGTTTTGTGTAGGGTTTCTCAAATTTCCAACATAATGAAGATTTAGTTGAAGTGTGTGTTTGGCCTTGCATAATTTCATCTGTAAAATCAGAATTATTCACTACCATTCAAACCAGCACCTCTCACCTCTATACCATTAAGCTCCGAGGTCAGCTGGCCTAAGCTTATTTATTTATTTATATGTTGCTTATTTTGTCAAATTGCCAGTTTCGATACACCCAGTAACTAAAATAGAGATGAACACAGACAAAAGGAAACACAACAGAGAAGCAATAGTTTGCTTAAGAGTTTTTGTTTATCCTCCACCATGTTTATACATGCTCATACCTGTCCTCCGAGTCTCCCCAGAGAGAGAGAGAGAGAGAGAGAGAGAGGAGAGAGAACAAAAAAAGGGAGGGAGGGAGGGAGGATGAAGGAAAGAGGGGGAAAAAAGGGGGGGGCACAGTTAAAATAAAGGCCAAACCAGTTACTCCTGCTTTTCAGTCCCTTTTCAGAGGATGGAGGAGGAGGGTGGGGAGTTTGCAGAAGGAAAGGGGGAAGGCTGGTTTCGATGTGTTGCCCTTCTGTAAGATGAAACCTCTGGATTCCCTGCAGCCTCAGACCTGGATTTTACAGATTTACTTGTGTGATTAACGCCGCAGAGCTCTGGCAGCGTGAAAACAGTGACAGAGAGATAGAGAGAGAATGGATGTACATATAGAAACAGATCTCCCTGTGGTCATAAATAGATAAGATGAGACTTTATGAATGCCAGTGGGGAAGTTGGGTTTGTTGCAACAGCAGCGCAAATGGACTATAAAATATGCAGTGAGAATGGTAAACAAAACAATACAAGAAAGCACTAAGAGCAGAGAGATTCTGTAGTGTGCTCTTGACAATTTCAACACAAATGTAAACTGTCTGCTGTCGGTCTTAGTTGCTGCTGCACTGTTGCCACGCTCATCCAGGTTTCAATAATAATGTCTTTTTAAAATAAGTTTTTTAACATGACATGCCTGGTCGTGTCTTGCATTCAGTTGATGACTCATGAGTTGAGCATGTAAAGAAACATTGGGCTGACAATAGAAAATTAACAAAACCCTTACCAGAGTGTGGGCATTGCATAGATCTTTAGTCGTATACTGCTTCTTCTCTCTTTATTCTCAGTATTTTACCTTCAAATCATGTTCAGACATGGTGATCTGGATAAATCATCATATCCCATCTCTTTCACTCCGATCTGGTTCATTTCCTATCGCTCAAACAGACAGCTCACTTTTGATAAGGGTTATCCTGCATCCTCGGATCTATGGAGTGCCTCAAGGCTCTGTACTAGGTCCCTTTTTTATTCTATTTCTAGTGTATGTACTTCCTCCCAGACAAATTTTGCTCACTGAACTCATCTTAAATGAATAATCAGTTTTAGACCTTACATTAAACCTAGTACCCTAAATTGAGATGATTATATTTTATTCCAAACTCACCTTTTTAAAAATGATTCATGCTTTATCTTTGTCAGAGTCAATCAGTGCAGCTCTCTGTTTGCCTACGTGAGTGGTGAAGCCTGTTCACACCTTCAACTCATACAGAATACGGCAGCCAATCTCCTATCCACAGCAAATATTGAAGATAACATAACTAACATTAAAGCCTCTTTACATCAGCAGTCAGTTGAGTTGCCCCAGACATTATCATAACCTCTTAATCTGACCTGAAAACCTGTGCTTTCTCAGATACTCACTGTGTTTGCACACACTGATGGACAGTCATCGGCGGGTGTGCAGATACAATAGGGTCTTCATGTATTCATTGGAGTCTGATTATAGAATTTGAAGGTTAATACAGAAACCAACATTTTTGTGAGAGACATTATTTGACATCATGATTCGTCTCTGTCCTGTTACACCAGAGATTCATCAGTTTGTCAAACTTGGCTAATGACTACACTTAATTGTGATTAAACACCACAGTGTGTGTGTGTGTGTGTGTGTGTGTGTGTGTGTGTGTGTGTGTGTGTGTGTGTGTGTGTGTGTGTGTGTGTGTGTGTACCATGCAGTTTTCTGTTGAACAACCAGAAGGCACATTTTCAATTCCCTTACCGATGTCATTATATTTCCCGTACATGTTACAATAACATTCATGTGTCAGTCAACAATCTTTGATCTGAACCCTCATCCCTGATCTATGTCTGTTGCAGTTCACTGGAAGAGACATGAGAGAGTTTTGTTTGTGTGCTTGTTTTTTTTTGTTTTTCTTCTTAAGGTAACAGTATCAGGAAGTTGTGTGATTGTATGTGTGTCAGCACGTACATATGTACAAATCATCATTTTAGAACAGTCATCTTTTAACAAGGTTTTCCTTAGAAATCAAGTCATAGTTTAGTTTTTTTCAAGTCAAGTGTTAATCTTGGTCAGGGTTGGATGCTGCTGTGGCTCATTGATATGCACTGTTTCCTAACAACAAGAAGGCCCTGGGATTGAAATCCTCCATGAGTGTAGTTTGTATTTTCAGATATTTCCTTTCCGGCCACAAGTCAAAGACATGCAGGTTAAGTTGCCTGGAAACTCCAAATTAGCGTGAATGTATCTGCGTGTGTACCCTGGCTGCCACACAGTGCATGCTGGGACTGATACTCAGCCTGCATGAGATACGTGGTTAAAGAGTTTGAAGTATGTGTGTCGTACTAGAATCCTCCACATGAGTTTCGTTAGCTTCAGTTTACTTTGAAAGGTCCCATATTTTACACTTTTCCTGTGTTTTCCACTTTTAACAGTTGATCCATAAGAAGATATATTTGTGGTTTTAAGAACCAGAAATCATCATCTAAATGTAGTTTTACACCTCCTCTCTTAGGCTTCTCAGGCTCAACAACAGGTCAGTGAGCCAATCAGAAGAGAGGCGGCTCTGAGCCTCTGTGATTGAGGCATGAACCACATGTGAGCTGTTGTTGAAGTCCATCACTACCTGCTGTCATTTGTTATCATTACAATCTGCCCTCCCACTGGTACAGGGGGGGGGGGGCAACCTTGACCGTGGCCCTAGTGGCCATTTGAGCTCTGCACATTGACTTTTGTAATTGTGTTTGTGTGTGTACATGCGTGTTTGTACGTGTGTGTATGTAAAGGGTAGAGTGCTATCAGGCTGATTAGGGAACCCTCCAGCCCTCTTCACAAACACTCACTGAGCTGATAAAGCTGAGAGGTCCACAAAGAGTTTATGGGCGTCCTGGAGGCCTGAAAGTGTTTGCTCTTTGACTCAGTAAAACCAGAGATGGTATTAAAATGGTTTGATCACACTCCTGATATATTATACTAGACTGGGCTTAGTCATTCGTGGCACGAATGGTTTCAAGTTGAAAAAATAAGATGTGGTTTGAAAAATCTCTAGTTGCTCCTCAGGTATTTTTATCTCTCTTATCAGTTCATTTGTAGTAGTGATGGATGACCTTTAAGAGAGGTTGGAAACCTGTTGATATATCTGCTGTTATTCCTGAACTTCATACTCTTTACTCTCAGTTGTATTTAGAAAACAAAATTAAGTTTAAGTTCAGGCGAATTCCTGAGTCATTCTGAGTAAGACCATCAACTACATGCCTTTATTTGAAATGTAAATAGACTAAAAGGACTTATTAAAGCTGCCATATCCTGTCAAAGAGTAGTTATCAATGGACAAAAATAGTGCTCTCTTTTATCTTTTTTTTTTCTTGTAAAGTGATAATGTTCTTTTAGGTTTTCTATGAGTAGATCAACCAAGTACAATTTTACTAAAGAGAACTTTTAAAAATTAAAAAATAAGATAAATCTGAGGAGACAAACTTGTTACATTTTCTGGATCCTACCTCATTTTATTTTCATTTGAAAGCTGTAAGAGAGAAGTAAGTCGGCTGTAATCAGAGCGGGAGCAGCTGGTTTTACATGCAGCAGGTTCAGGGTGTCAGGGAGACTTGAAGCCTCCTATAGAGTAAATATAAATATATATGTTCCTCATAAAGCACACAGCAGCCTGACAGAGGCTGTTTTGTCCCAGAGTAATTGATGTGCTGTTGCAGTTACACCGCCTGTACTTTGAGTGTGTGTTTTGTTGTGTTTGTGCGGCTGAAACCAAGTGTTTTTCCGTTACGATTTATGACACGGTCGTACTTGCATTCATTATATATGTGTGTGTATGTGTGTATATGTGTGTTTGAGAGAGAAAATAATGGGTTGGCCGTTTTCTAATCAGCCACCTGATCAAACAGCTGCTGTCCGTTGTGTACAAATGCCTGTAAAGGCTTTTGAGAAGCCCCCTGATGACATCATAGACACTGTGTCCCCCCAGTGATCATTAGTACGCAATAAACATTCAAACAGGGAGGAAACTTGCAATAGTTCTATAGGTAAATGCCAATTTTAAATCTTTTTCATAGGAGACAGCTAGAAATCACTGCACAGTCAATAAGTTTACACTCAAATATTTCCAAAATTAAATTGTAAAAAATTTTTTTTCATTTTTTGAGGATGAATAACATGTTCTTAAAACTTCAGTTTTTCCACTTAACGTCATAATACAAGACGAGTGTTTGAAAATGAATCTACCTTAAAGACAATATGTGGAAAAAGCTCAGTTTTAGGTGATTGGTCGAACATTGTCAGTGTTTTTCACCAGGTAATAAATTGACCAACTTAAATTTTGCTAAAACTTAACGTTCCCCTTTTAGATTAAAGGAAAATGAAATCACGTGAGGATGGATTGCGGGGTAGGTTTTCACCTGACCTTTTGGCAGCTTGTTTAGGAATATATACCAGTCAAGAGCTTGTTCTCTGTGTGTTATGTGTCGTATTTCACTGGCCTGTTTGCTCGCCCTCGAGGATATAAGTCAGAGAGAGAGAGAGAGAGAGAGAGAGACGGTTGTGCTTTTGACCCCGGCAGTGCAGCTATAGAGCAAAACCAAACACACCTGTGGGTTGAGAGCCTCAGCCTTTTATATGGAGACTTTTGTACTCTGCCTCGACACACACATCAGGAGCGGTTCACTCTGGAAACAGGATATTGTCCAAATAGTAGGCTGGAGTGCTGCTGAGCCTCTGATGTGGGGTTTAGGTGCTTGTTGGATTAAAAAAAGACTAATCAGGTTTAATTGTGTGGGGATAAAGGGGAAGGTGCCCCAAAAATCTCTTTACAAGCCATTAACATGTTTACACTAAAACAACATGTTTTTTTTTTTTTTTTTAAATGGTTGTTGGCCTGTTGAAGATCGAACATAGAGCCACGCAAAAATTAACTAATAATAATAATCCTTATTTTTTTCTTCTCATTTATTGTCACCTGCCCCCCCCCCCCCCTCCCCTCCCTCCTTGCTCTTTGGACCTCTTGTTGCTAATGGCTGTCACTAGATGATTGATGGCCAATAGCAGAAGCTATCTAATCAGCGCTAACAGGGCCTATGCTGGTAATGAGCGCTTAATGACCCAAGCGGCCGAGGACAGTTACACTCCCTCAAATCTGGCTCATAGAAAAGTTTCCTCAAGGATTTTCAGCCAAGGACACGACTTAGAAATGACGTTTTGTGGCATTAAAAGTCCACAGGATAACATGCAAGTCCAAAATAAAAGCATACTTCTTGAAAAAGATGTAGGAAACTGAGCAAACATTACAAAAAGAAAACCAAGAATTATTATAAATGTTGAATAAACCAATGATAAGTCCAGACTGGATCCTTCATATCCTGGAATGATGATTTTTCCAGAAATAGAATAAATAGACATGAACTCTCTGGAAAGAATAAAAAACCGCAGTTTGAGGAATCTGGCTTCCGTGGAGTTTGATTGTTTAGCTATCTCCTTTTCAGTTTTGTTTGTGTTCATGCCTCACATTGATTCCCAGACATTAATTTCCACCTCAGCTATGAAAGATGACATTTTTTCCTCGTTGCGCGCATACCAGCCTATTCAACAGAGCTTTTCCTCTTTGTTGATGATTAGCTCGCTGTTCAGCAATAGCACGTTGTGGCACAGCAGAGAAATGCCAATGTTTGGGTGGGGTTAGGGTAAGCGTTGTGTTAAATGTACTCGTTATTCTTCAGTGCTTTGAATTCCCATTTTTCACATTTTCTCTTTTTGTACCTTCTCATCCAAAACCAGCTTATAATTATAAAACAGTGGGATATGATTTATTTCTTAGATGAGCAACAGCACAGATACAATAAGCAAATGGAAGCGTTGAACATATATTTTGTTATTTGTCAAAGTTTTACTCTAAAACAATGATTATTATATGAAACAAAGGTTTCCTTAAAAAGGGACCATGAAATTAAAGGAATGGGATTCATTTTTAAAGGTCCACCAGTCAATATTTCTTAAAGGTACACACACACACACACCTGGCATATTGGCAATTACACGAGTGAGCAGGAAATTCATAAGGTAAGACATTAGATCCCTTCTCAGTAATTTCATATAGCAAACATCTTGCAGCTGTGATGGTGTGTTTAGAAATCCTGTGACTTTTGTTTGTGAATGAAACAACGTCGTCCTCTGTTCATTCATGTAAAGACATGAGGAGAAAATTTTTCTTCTTCCCTTCCTCACTTTTTTTTCAGTATTAAGGAAAGTGTGTGTGTGTGTGTGTGTGTGTGTGTGTGTGTGTGTGTGTGTGTGTGTGTGTGTGTGTGTGTGTGTGTGTGTGTGTGTGTGTGTGTGTGGCACCTGACCCAGTAGTTGATCCCATTGTGTCAGATAGCACACCATGCAATTTTATCTCACCATTCAGCTTCATGGAAAAGAGCGCAGTGTTTACAGGAGGGAGCCGTGAAAACCACAAGCATATAGCGTCTCGCCCCCACGGCTAACTGCCGTTTAAAAATGCCTAAATACTGATTACCCCCACACATGTTGTCACTCACACTTTCTGCATTAACTGATGTGTTTTCTGGTGAAATGACATTATCTTCACAACTTCATTTACAAAGTTTTAGCGTGATTCCTTTCATTTAATAATGTCGGTCGACATCAGTACAGCAATCCAACAGGGCAGGAATAGACAGGTTGGCAAAACTGCAAAAATAAGACCTAGGATGTGAAACAAAAACGTGTCAATCAGGAGGGACTTATAAGAGGAATGAAAAGCAAACAGAGAATTTGAAGAAAGATTAAATCTATTATCAACAGCAAGAGTAGACTTTGGCGCTTAGACTTAAGCACGGAGTTCGAAGGTTGGGACGTCTTTAGGTGAGGGAAACTTCAGATTGGAGGGTTCAACACAGTTTATAGGAAGTTACTGAAAAGCGCTCGTCTCCTTTGTCAGAAAATCTCATTCAGAGGAATATAACCAAGGATGTTGGGAAAAGTTTCATTAACATGCAATGTTGTGTTTGACTAGAAATAAAATTATCACATATACTGTATGTTTCATGTAAAAAAAAATATAGGCATTTTGTTGTTGCTTAACAAATATACAAAGCCTCCAGTATGGTCTTTAAAATTAGTTTTGACTGCCTTTGTGATCTTTGTAATGAACTGGACACCTCCTGGATGTGAATCTGGCAAATCCTGGAAATAACATTGAAGAAGAAATATAAAGATATTAAGAAAAAGAAACAAAAAATTGATATTTTTATTGAAAGAAAATGCTCTGTTCATTGCTAACACCTCTGTCCTCTTCTCTCTCTTGCAGGTGAGAAGCCGTACCGTTGCACATGGGATAACTGCGACTGGCGTTTCGCCCGGTCAGACGAGCTCACCAGACACTACCGGAAACACACCGGGGCCAAACCCTTCAAGTGCATCGCCTGCAGCCGCTGCTTCTCCCGCTCCGACCACCTGGCCCTGCACATGAAGCGTCACCAGAACTAGTGCAGACACACCTGTGTGTGTGTGTGTGTGTGTGTGTGTGTGTGTGTGTGTGTGTGTGTGTGTGTGTGTGTGTGTGTGTATATATAAATATATATACAATCACACAAAATCACACACAAAGAGTTCAGTATCCAAACATGACAGCCACCTGAACCTAACACCTTTAATCAAGAACAGATAGAGAACCAAAATCATCCCTGCGTGCCCGTCTTTACTCTGGTGCTCCTTGCTAACATAAGCTGAGTGATGGTTGGCATCTAGCAGTATCCAAAGGTTGTTATACACAGGTATATGTTTTGACAGGTGAGAAGCTGGCAAGGAGGGATCACATCCTTATTGATGCACCTACTTGTTGGTCAGGGTCTAGATTGTTCAGTGGATGGATTATGGGAGATACAGTGAGCCCCCCTCACACTTTGTGATCTCCTCTTCCTCTCTGGCGGGTGAAAAGAGGATCGAGGTGTAACAGGGAGAGTGTGGTAAACACTGGGAATCAAAAATAAAAAAAAATTACAGGTGATACAGGCGAACTGGCCTGTGATGTAATTAGCTGCTCTGTTGTCCAATCAGCATTTATGGAAACAGGGAAATTATGTCCAGGTATTTGCAAACATAACATGGCTGTATAGCATGCAAAATGTCGTGCAGTGTAGCTTTAGAGCTTCTCCAGATTCTCATTTTCTCCTGTGTGAGATAGTGCTGATCACCTGCTATCAGTCAACACGGTGTTTGCCGAGGTCTCAACACCAGAGCTAATCATCTACCAGGGACTCAGAGATGATTTTGGTGTTCCCATCTCTGAACAGTTGAGGTGTGTTGATTTAAAACATGCACTAGTCCAGCTCATATACATACATCCATGTTCACATACACACTTTACATTCATTACTTCCTACAAAAACTGCAGTCACTGGAACTGCAGTATGGATCTGAGACTCCTTCTTAACACATCCTGGACACACTGTGTTGTCCCTACAAATCTGCTGCCAACTTCTTCACCATCAGCACTGTCCTGTCGCCATCTTTTTCCATTTTGAGGTATGAACTTTCAAGGAGAGGTGGAAATGCCTCTGTAAATATTTGTTTATAAGTGTGCATATGTGTGTCTGAGAATACAACGAATGTATTGAGATTTATACTTGACATCTTTTTTCTTTTCTTTTTTTTTTTTTTATATTGAATGTTAATATGAGTAATATTCCATCTGGAAACTTCCTTGCGATTTGCCTCCCTGTAAGGGCCTCAAAAAAAAAAAAAGTATAAACAAATAATAACAGACACAATCAGAGAACTCTCCATGGAAAAAGTTAACGATCGCCTTGCGTAATACCTGTAGTAATACCTGTCGAGCTCAGAGCAACTTGCCAATGTTTGTATCCATGACATTACCCGTTGCCAGGGTGACCAACCTCCTTTGATGACGGTTTGCGGTGTGCTTGCAGTTTCTATTCAGCTCTGTTTTTATCCCCACTTTTTTTTCTCTCTCTCTCCCGTATTTGTTCAACACTTCAGCTAAAGAAAGGCAGAGATGGGTGGATAGACTTCTTATGTAATCATTCCTGATTGTGGTGAATTAGACTCTCACAGATTGAAAAGGC
Source organism: Seriola dumerili (assembly GCF_002260705.1). NCBI lineage: Eukaryota > Metazoa > Chordata > Actinopteri > Carangiformes > Carangidae > Seriola > Seriola dumerili. Next base: position 1,272,266 of record NW_019174295.1, on the reverse strand, counting down.
AGTCCTGTTAAGCAGATGAACGGCGGGTTAACGTGCACTCGGTTGCATGACATTACCTGGTACATTGCGGCCCCTGCATTCTTTATGGGTTTAAGGAAGTCTTCTCCTCCAGCTGGGAATGCCCACACATTTTTGTGCAGTGTTGTAGCAGTAACATTTGCCAACAAAAGGATTCACAAGATGAAAAAAAAAGCTGCACAGTACAAACAAAGAGTTTCATTCTGTGAACTGAAACTGTCATTACGGGGGGAAAATATAACCAAGGAATGGATTGAGAATTTGACAAAATTATATATTTACCAACTGCATAATCAACTTTATAGTTTAGAGGAATTGACAGTCATCAACCACCTTTTCTCTTTTTGGACAGAATAACACTAAAAGTCAGTGATACAAACAGTTTGAAAACAGTGTTGAATCTAAACTTTTCCAGGGTAAAAAGGTTATTAAAAAGTCCTTCATAACAACTACTATATAACAAGTATTTACTCTTCCAGCTTTTGGACAAAGTTAAAGCTTCAGCTACAACAGCAAACCAATGCAAACGTGACACTTTTCCAGACAGCTGTCAGAACAATGATTGAATTTTAAGCGTCTTCCAGTGGACATTGTTTAGGGATCAGTAACATGAAGTCCACAAAAATCAGTCCACAGTCTCCACTGATCAGAGGCAGTGAAGTTATTGTGGTTTGATATTTAATCAGTCAACTGAATCAAACATAAACCACTAATTGAATTAAATCTTTGATGTTGAGGCCCCCTACCTGATCTCACCTTAGACTGTTTTCTTCTGTCTTCTCTTTTCTAGCGCTTCACTGTGAGTAAGAATAATAAAATAACACAACTAGCTCCTTCATGTATCGCATGACATTTATCCACAAGGGGAACCTGTTCAATTATTGTCAGACCAGTTCTATACCTGTCGACATGTGCCACCTATGGAAATGGAAAATAACAGCAGCAGCACTTTGTAACAGAAAATCTAAAATGCCCTCGCACTGTCACAACTGGGGGGGGGGCTCCCATCGTGATACTCGTTTCCTGTAGGTGGCGCATTACTTTGTTTAAATTGAAGCAGCTGCTACTCTCCATGCCAATAGATGGTGCAGATCAGATCACAGGATCATGCCATGGCGACTGAGGCTGTAGGATCCACCCACTTTGAACTTCACAGAGGTTAAAACAAGCATGAAGCATTGATTGCCCGATCTCTGTTTACCTACGGGAAACACCATCCTGTTATTTCAAAAACTATTATTGCTTTATTCTTTATTCCCAAGGAAACAAGTTCTCTTTCAAGGAGGGAGCACTGACCACCCACTGTGTACATAACTGTAGTTTTAGTTTCAACAGAAGACTTTGTAAATATTTGTTTGGTTTTATTTCCTATTATAATATTAATATTTGTTTGTTTTTTTCTTTTTTAACTAATGGGATTTTAGATCGGTTTTATGTGAACGCCTGTTTAATTTTTTTTGGTTTTTTGATACATTGTGTGTAAGAGAATTTATCAGTTTATGTAAGATTAATAAGAACAACAATGTTTTGTTTGTTTTTTTCTGTTTGTTGAAGATGCTTCAATGAGATAATAAAAGGATTCATAAAATAATAATGGATTGTTGTCTTGTTTCTTTATCTGTGGACACATTTTCACACCTCAACTACTTAGTTTTCAAAAATACAAGTTTTTAGTCAAAGTTGAGACGTAAATAATGAGAGGAAAGACATTTTTAAACAAGCTAGGGTTAGGGTTAGGGTTAGGGTTAGGGTTCAGATTTGGATTTGAATTACTGTGTAAATTAAGATGTCACTCACCAGATGAATGGAAGGAAGCTGTAGTGAGAGGGTTTGGAGGGTAGGAAGTTTCCAAAGCTCTTCTGCTAATCTCCTTTCTTCCTGACCACAATTCCCCTCAGCTCTGCAGAGGATTTTAGCATCTTTCAACTAATTGCTTTGGTCTTCTGACAGACAGATTTACTATTTTGTTTCAGTCTTGCTTTTCTCATCAAGCCTGTGCTGTTGTCAGCCCAAAAAAAGCTCTAATAAATCCTCTGAAAGCTCCCAGCCCAATACCAAACTGCAGCCAGACAAAGTTAGCAACTAGCTAACGAACATAGCGAGCATTTAGCAGCTCAACTGTGTGCGACCACTGTGTGGAACCTAATGGGGATCCAATGTTAATGTCCATGTATGTTTATTAAGAGAGATTTGTCCTCTGTGCAGAATCATCTTTGTTGTTGAGAGTTCCCTGACATAGGGATCAAGCTGGCTGTTAATTCATGTGACTCTGTAGGCCATGGTGAATTGATACCAACCACTTGATAAACATGTGTGGGATTTTTATGCTTTTCCTGGCAAGAATTCAGACTTCTCTTGCCATTAGTTTTATATCTGAAATATATTAACTTCAAAACCCATTTGTTTTTGTCCGCCAAAGATTTTCTTGTGAATGTGACATTTTTGCATGGAGCTGATAACGTCTTATCTGTGAGGACATAATAGATTGGGTCAAATATTTAAAAAGAGGTTAGTGACAGCTTTTGTTAAAATCAGAGAGGAAACTGAGTTAATCATTACCCTGCATCGACTCCCTTGCTCCGTTACAGCTGTGCCGGTTGGAGATACCTGATTGTCTTGGCCTGACGTGGCAGGTGAAAGGTAACACCGGCGGCAGGCGGCTCTGGTGGGGCTGTGTGACACAAAAGAACCTGCTGGTTTGACAGGGAGTGAAAGACAACAATTAGTGAAGAATAATGAGACAGAGCATGAACGTATAAAGGCAGAGAGGGTGGAGTTCGCCGCTATATTTTGCTGCAGAGAAAGTAATTATTATGTTTGTGCAAAGAAATTTGCCTCATCATCTGGGACAACGCCCTTAATCATAACACATCATGTACTGTGCATCTGCAAGGGTGTTAGTCTCTTTATTATTTAATACACATCACCAACATTCATAGAAAAGAAGATACATTTTTGCTCGTAAATGTGCGTTAGCAGCATCTCAAGGACCAGAGCCATTGTTTGTAGCTCTATCTCCATCTCTTCCCAATACAATTTAGCCTCCTTAACCCTTCTCTACCCTGTTCATCTTTACAAATACATGCTGTGCTGCCAAGCATTGCTCAATCATGCAGAACCTTTTTTTTTTAAATTCAACTCAAGATCCCAGTCTCCCAGAGTTTCCATATACTGTGTGTGAGGTGTGATCATGAGAAAAATGTGCATAAAAAGATGCAGAACTCATGGAGCATATTTTCCTTTAGATGTGATGGTGCAGTCATTAAAACATAATGTGCAGTGTTCAAGTATTTCTGCCAGTTAACACATTAGTTTTAATGGTAGAACAAGCAGATACAGGTTTACACAGTATATCTATTATATTTCACACGAATGCATACAGTTACGAAATGTTATAATCTGAGCATGTAGTCGGTAAGGGTTAGGTTGGGGTTAAAACGCCTACTTAATGGATCAGCACTAAATTTTGTATTGACATTCATGGTTCCCAGATGATACAAGCTATTGACTTAAGTGACTCCTTGACTTTTCCTTTAGCACCACTGTGACGTTTTGAGACAAATGTTTCGGCAACAATTGGATGGATTGGAATGGATTTTCAAGTATTTATTACTTGATAGAGCCCTGATTTGCATATTTGCAACCTCTCCGGGTTTTCACAGATGTTAACAGACATTGAAGTTGCCAACAGCAGTGTTACAGACCTGTTCCTTGCAGGTACCCAGATGACTCAAGCATGTATCTAAAATCAGTTGCTTTTGCATTTGCTGTGCTCAAGTAAATTTTCGTTGGCCTCTGTCTCCTGAACGGTCACCTGGGGGCCCGGTGAAGCTGGCTCCTGGCCTCGCTGCTCATTCCACAGACGCAGCAGTAAAACTCCTGTTAAAACTTGTCTGTCTGATTTGACGGTGCTGCCTGCAGCCCTCTCTGGGGAGTGAAAAACATAGGCAGAGAACATAGAGACTTTGTGGTGGATTGTCTAACTGAATAGTTGATATTAAAGTCTAAATAAACACTCGAAGTTGTCCAGATCTGTTGCCCGCATGTTTTTAGAGCTTCAGAAGTAATAACTGTAGTGTAAAACCTTTGCTAAATTTGGTCCTCAGTTTGTGAGGTTGCTCTGAGAAAGAGAAACCAGGGGGACACTTTTGCAGAACATCATTTGCAACATAGGTATTGTACCCAATGACCATCAGTAGTTATGTTCCCACTAAAGCGGAATGATGAAATTCCAGCCAAACAGAATGTGAATTAGTGGCTGTTGCCATGAATCATCCTTTGTGCAAATGTATTTAAGAGGATGGGAAAAGATGACCTTATCAATTAATTAATAATTTTACTCATTCCTGCTCTTTTGATTCTTTACTGTTATAGCTCTCTGGTGGAGTAGATGTCCATAACAGATTTGTCTATCAGGTACTGCAACATCAAGGTATATTCAAGTCTGTTTTCTATCAGCCTTTGTTGCAGCCTTTCTTTTTCAATAAGCCAGCTTTTCCACCTTTCCCAGCCAACATTATTGTCCCGCGCACACAGGTGATTTCACTTATTTTGCCTGATTAGTCCTCTTCTCAGGATTATGTGGCTGTGTACAGACTGTTCTTGATAAACACCGCCCCTCAGGATCTCTCAGATACATGCAGAAAGTGTTGTTTGAAAGGGTTGATGATACGATCGTCAAAGTAACTTGCGTGGGAGGAAGATTCAAACAAAGATAATTTCTTGTCCAGCCAGTTTCAACTACACATGACCATGTTAATTTGTTCAGTTTTTTCCCCAAACTTTAAACCCCTGAGAGGTACTGCTCTTCTTTTCACATTCTTGTCTTTATCTGATCTATTGGAAACTTTTGGATATTTGGTTCTGTAATTCCAAAATTATTTCCTAATCATTCCCAAGAAGTTTCCTAAAGAAACTAATGTAATTTGATGCTAAATAAAGTGAGACATATGTTCAATTGGTACACCAATTCATTCATCATTATTTCAATTCCGATCAGCTGGATTTGAAAAACATGCAAACACACAAATAAAATGTATTAATCTACAAGTCAGGACTTTGTTAATTCATCTTCAGTTTTTCCCAGCTGTACTTTTTGTGAATATCACATCACATCTTATCTTTAGGATATGGTATAAAATAACTGATATCAGAAAGATCTCTTGTTCACAGTTAAACTTGTACCAGGATGCGAGATGTAAAAAAATATTCAGGAAGCAGTAGTAGATGAATGACTTCTTTCAGCAAAAGCCAGAAAACATCGCTTGACATTGCTTCTTTGGGAATCTGCAAAAGGTTATTTTTCTTCCTTGGAGCAGTAGAAGGTGTGTTGACAACTTACTGTTAGTCAAGTAACAGCTGACATTAAACTGGGACAAAACATCTTAATAATTTCCATCAAAGTGCATTAAAGGTGAATTTACTAAACCCCAAAAGAAATGCATTAATCTTTTTTGTCAGCGTTGCAGGACCAGTATTGCTGCATATAGGCGTTGTTTTAACTGCTTACGTTTATGACAATGTTGCACACAAGAGCAGCTTGCACATCACGCCATGCCCAGATGACATATGAGGAGATGGAAAAGGGAATCGAGCCAACAAAGCTGTCAAAACAACCCACAGCACCTGTAGATTGTGACTTGTCACTCAGACATGCAGGGAACAGCTGTATTGTTCACCCGGCTCTATAGTTTGGCAAAGAGATACCTAAGACCCACCAAACCAACCGAACCCACAAAGTATACGTTGTCCTATGATGCAAAAGCATTGGCATTGCACAACAGCATCTTCCAGGATTCTGATTGGCAGTCCTCAGTCTGTAGGTGGCGGCATTTTAGTTGTGCTGACAGACATGTTTATGTTTATGTGTACACAGCCTCCAAAAAACCTTATCACAGTATGATCACAATTTTTTTTTCCAAATCAATCGTCCTCTTGACAAATGCAATCAGAAAATATGTCTAGTCATAACAGATATGTGAATCAGTCAATCAGCCATTTGGAAACAAAACTGCATGTCTTCTCTAGTTTTCTATCCTGTGAGGAAATACAGGATAATTCTGGAACAGAACGGCAGGGTTCAAGGTAGCAAATAAAATCCAGCACTACTCATGAGTCATAAAAACATCATTGTATAGTAAGGTATAAAGAGGAATAAAAAAGTAATAGTAAAGTAAGGCATAAAAAGTCATAAAAACATCATAGTATAGTAAGGCATAATAAGTCATACAAACATCATAGTATAGTGAGGCATAAAATGTCATAGTATTGTAAGGCTTAAAAAGTCATAAAAACGTTGTAGTACAGTAAGGTGTAAAAAAGCCATATTATATAGTAAGGCATAAAAACGCCATAGTATAGTAAGGCATAAAAACATCGTAGTATAGTAAGGCGTAAAAAGTCATAAAAACGTCATAGTACAATAAGGTGTAAAATCATCATATTATAGTAAGGCATAACAAGTCGAAAAAAGTCATAGTATCGTGAGGCATAAAAAGTCATGAAAATGTCATAGTATAGTAAGGCATAAAAAGTCATAAGAATGCCATAGTATAGTAAGGCATAAAAAGTCATAAAAATGTCACAGTATAGTAAGTCACAAAAAGTCATAAAAATGTCATAGTATAATAAGTCACAAAAAGTCATAAAAATGCCATAGTATAGTAAGGAATGAAAAGTCATAAAAATGTCATAATATAGTAAAGCATCAAAAGTCGTAAAAATGTCATAGTATAATAAGGGACAAAAAGTCAAAAAATGTCATAGTATAATAAGGGACAAAAAGTCATAAAAATGTCATAGTATAGTAAGGCACAAAAAGTCATAAGAATGTCATAGTATAGTAAGGAACAAAAAGTCATAAAAATGTCGTGGTATAGTTAGGCATAAGAAGTCATAAAAATGTCATAGTATAGTAAGGCATAAAAAGTCATGAAAATGTCACAGTATAGTAAGGCATAAAAATGTCATAGTATAGTAAGGCATAAAAAGTAATAAAAATGTCATAGTATAGTAAGTCACAAAAAGTCGTAAAAATGTCATAGTATAGTAAGGCACAAATAGTCATAAGAATGTCATAGTATAGTAATGAATAAAAATGTCATAGTATAGTAAGGAACAAAAAGTCATAAAAATGTCATAGTATAATAAGGAATAAAAAGTCATAAAAATGTCATAGTATAGTAAGGCACAAAAAGTCATAAAAATGTCATAGTATAGTAAGGAACAAAAAGTCATAAAAATGTCATAGTATAGTAAGGCATAAAAATTTCATATTATAGTAAGACGAAAAGGTCATAAAAAGTATCATAGTATAATAAGGCCTAGAAATCATGACAATGTCATAGTATACTAAGGCATGAAAAGGTCAGAGTATAGTAAGGCATAATAAGTCTTAAAAATGTCATANTAGGCATAAGAAGTCATAAAAATGTCATAGTATAGTAAGGCATAAAAAGTCATGAAAATGTCACAGTATAGTAAGGCATAAAAATGTCATAGTATAGTAAGGCATAAAAAGTAATAAAAATGTCATAGTATAGTAAGTCACAAAAAGTCGTAAAAATGTCATAGTATAGTAAGGCACAAATAGTCATAAGAATGTCATAGTATAGTAATGAATAAAAATGTCATAGTATAGTAAGGAACAAAAAGTCATAAAAATGTCATAGTATAATAAGGAATAAAAAGTCATAAAAATGTCATAGTATAGTAAGGCACAAAAAGTCATAAAAATGTCATAGTATAGTAAGGAACAAAAAGTCATAAAAATGTCATAGTATAGTAAGGCATAAAAATTTCATATTATAGTAAGACGAAAAGGTCATAAAAAGTATCATAGTATAATAAGGCCTAGAAATCATGACAATGTCATAGTATACTAAGGCATGAAAAGGTCAGAGTATAGTAAGGCATAATAAGTCTTAAAAATGTCATAGTATAGTAAGACCAAAAAGTCATAAAAATGTCATAATATAGAAAGTCATAAAAAGTCATAAAAATGTCATAGTATAGTAAGGCATAAGAATGTCATAGTATAGTAAGTCACAAAAAGTCATAAAAAATGTCATAGTATAGTAAGGGACAAAAAGTCATGAAAATGTCATAGTATAGTAAGGCATAAAAATTTCATAGTATAGTAAGACAAAAAAGTCATAAAAATATCATTGTATAGTGAGGCCTAAAAATCATGAAAATGTCATGGAATACTAAGGCATGAAAAGGTCATAGTATAATAAGACATAAAAAGTCATAAAAATGTCATAATATATTAAGGCATAAAAAGTCATAAAAATGTCATAGTATAGTAAGGGACAAAAAGTCATAAGAATGTCATAGTATTGTAATGAATAAAAATGTCATAGTATAGTAAGGGACAAAAAGTCATGAAAATGTCATAGTATAGTAAGGCATAAAAATTTCATAGTATAGTAAGACAAAAAAGTCAAAAAAATATCATCGTATAGTGAGGCCTAAAAATCATGAAAATGTCATGGAATACTAAGTCATGAAAAGGACATAGTATAATAAGACATAAAAAGTCATAAAAATGTCATAATATATTAAGGCATGAAAAGTCATAAAAATATCATAGTATAGTAAGGCATAAAAATGTCATAGTATAGTAAGGCATGAAAAGTCATAAAAATGCCATAGTTTAGTAAGGAACAAAAAGTCATAAAGATGTCATAGTATAGTAAGGCGTAAAAACTCATAAAAATGTCATAGTATAGTAAGGCGTAAAAAGTCATAAAAATGTCATATTATAGTAATTTCCAAAAAGTCATGAAAATGTCATAGTATAGTAAGGCATGAAAAGTCATAAAAATGTCATGGAATAGCAAGGAACAAAAAGTCATAAAAATGTCATAGTATAGTAAGGGACAAAAAGTCATAAGAATGTCATAGTATTGTAATGAATAAAAATGTCATAGTATAGTAAGGGACAAAAAGTCATGAAAATGTCATAGTATAGTAAGGCATGAAAAGTCATAAAAATGCCATAGTTTAGTAAGGAACAAAAAGTCATAAAGATGTCATAGTATAGTAAGGCGTAAAAACTCATAAAAATGTCATAGTATAGTAAGGCGTAAAAAGTCATAAAAATGTCATATTATAGTAATTTCCAAAAAGTCATGAAAATGTCATAGTATAGTAAGGCATAAAAAGTCATAAAAATGTCATAGTATAGTAAGGGACAAAAAGTCATGAAAATGTCATAGTATAGTAAGGCATGAAAAGTCATAAAAATGCCATAGTTTAGTAAGGAACAAAAAGTCATAAAGATGTCATAGTATAGTAAGGCGTAAAAACTCATAAAAATGTCATAGTATAGTAAGGCGTAAAAAGTCATAAAAATGTCATATTATAGTAATTTCCAAAAAGTCATGAAAATGTCATAGTATAGTAAGGCATGAAAAGTCATAAAAATGTCATGGAATAGCAAGGAACAAAAAGTCATAAAAATGTCATAGTATAGTAAGGCATAAAAATGTCATAGTATAGTAAGTCACAAAAAGTCATAAAAATGTCATAGTATAGAAAGGCCTAAAAATCATGAAAATGTCATGGTATACTAAGGCATGAAAAGGTCATAGTATAATAAGACATAAAAAGTCATAAAAATGTCATAATATATTAAGGCATAAAAAGTCATAAAAATGTCATAGTATAGTAAGTCACAAAAAGTCATAAAAATGTAATAGTATACTAAGGCACAAAAAGTCATAAAAATGTCATAGTATAGTAAGGCATAAAAATGTCATAGTATAGTAAGTCACAAAAAGTCATAAAAATGTCATAGTATAGAAAGGCCTAAAAATCATGAAAATGTCATGGTATACTAAGGCATGAAAAGGTCATAGTATAATAAGACATAAAAAGTCATAAAAATGTCATAATATATTAAGGCATAAAAAGTCATAAAAATGTCATAGTATAGTAAGTCACAAAAAATCATAAAAATGTCAAAGTATAGTAAGGCATAAAAAGTCATAAAAATGTCATAGTATAGTAAGGCATAAAAATGTCATAGTATATTAAGGAATAAAAATGTCATAGTATAGTAAGGCATAAAAATGTCATAGTATAGTGAGACCAAAAAGTTGTAAAAATGCCATAGTTTAGTAAGGAACAAAAGTCATGAAAATGTCATAGTATAGTAAGGCATGAAAATGTCATACTATAGTAACTGACAAAAAGTCATAAAAATGTCATAGTATACTAAGGCACAAAAAGTCATAAAAATGTCATAGTATAGTAAGGCACAAAAAGTCATAAGAATGTCATAGTATAGTAAGGAATAAAAATGTCATAGTATAGTAAGGAACATAAAGTCTTAAAAATGTCATAGTATAGTTAGGAACAAAAAGTCATAAAAATGTCATAGTATAGTAAGGCATAAAAAGTCATAAAAATGTCATAGTATAGTAAGTCACAAAAAATCATAAAAATGTCAAAGTATAGTAAGGCATAAAAAGTCATAAAAATATCATAGTATAGTAAGGCATAAAAAATCATGAAAATGTCATAGTATAGTAAGGCATAAAAAGTCATGAAAAAGTCATAGTATAGTAAGGCATAAAAATGTCATAGTATAGTAAGTCACAAAAAGTCATAAGAATGTCATAGTATACTAAGGCATGAAAATGTCATAGTATACTAAGGCATGAAAATGTCATAGTATAATAAGACATAAAAAGTCATAAAAATGTCATAGTATAGTAAGGCATAAAAAGTCATAAAAATGTCATAGTATAGTAAGGAATAAAAATGTCATAGTATAGTAAGTCACAAAAAGTCGTAAAAATGCCATACTATATTAAGTCACAAAAAGTCATAAGAATGTCATAGTATATTAAGGCATGAAAAGTCATGTAAATGTCATAGTATAGTAAGGCATAAAAAGTCATAAAAATGTCATAGTATAGTAAGGCATGAAAAGTCATGAAAATGTCATATTATACTAAGGCATAAAAATGTCATAGTATAGTAAGTCACAAAAAGTCATAAAAATGTCATAGTATAGTAAGGGACAAAAAGTCATAAAAATTTCATAGTATAGTAAGGGACAAAAAATCATTACAATGTCATGAAAATTTCATAGTATAGTGAGGCATAAAACGTCATAAGAATGTCATAGTATAGTAAGGAATAAAAATGTCATAGTATATTAAGGAATAAAAATGTCATAGTATAGTAAGGCATGAAAAGTCATGAAAATGTCATAGTATACTAAGTCATAAAAATGGCATAGTATAGTAAGTCACAAAAAGTCATAAAAATGTCATAATATATTAAGGCATAAAAAGTCAAAAAAATGTCATAGTATTGTAAGGAATAAAAATGTCATAGTATAGTAAGTCACAAAACGTCGTAAAAATGCCATAGTATATTAAGTCAAAAAAAGTCATAAAAATGTCATAGTATAGTAAGGCATAAAAAGGTCATACTATAGTAAGACCAAAAAGTCGTAAAAATGCCATAGTTTAGTATGGAACAAAAAGTCATAAAAATGTCATAATATATTAAGGCATAAAAAGTCAAAAAAATGTCATAGTATTGTAAGGAATAAAAATGTCATAGTATAGTAAGTCACAAAACGTCGTAAAAATGCCATAGTATATTAAGTCAAAAAAAGTCATAAAAATGTCATAGTATAGTAAGGCATAAAACGTCATGAAAATGTCATAGTATAGGAAGGAATAAAAATGTCATGGTATAGTAAGAAACAAAAAGTCATAAAAATGTCATAGTATAGTAAGGCACAAAAAGTCATAAGAATGTCATAGTATTGTAAGGAATAAAAATGTCATAGTATCGTAAGGAACAAAAAGTCATAAAAATGTCATAGTATACTAAGGCATAAAAAGTCATAGTATAGTAAGGCATAATAGGGCATAAAAATGTCATAGTATAGGAAGGAATAAAAATGTCATGGTATAGTAAGAAACAAAAAGTCATAAAAATGTTATAGTATAGTAAGGCATAAAAAGTCATAAAAAGGTCATAGTATACTAAGGCATAAAAAGTCATAGTATAGTAAGGCATAATAGGGCATAAAAATGTCATAGTATAGGAAGGAATAAAAATGTCATGGTATAGTAAGAAACAAAAAGTCATAAAAATGTTATAGTATAGTAAGGCATAAAAAGTCATAAAAAGGTCATAGTATACTAAGGCATAAAAAGTCATAGTATAGTAAGGCATAATAGGGCATAAAAATGTCATAGTATAGGAAGGAATAAAAATGTCATGGTATAGTAAGAAACAAAAAGTCATAAAAATGTTATAGTATAGTAAGGCATAAAAAGTCATAAAAAGGTCATAGTATACTAAGGCATAAAAAGTCATAGTATAGTAAGGCATAATAGGGCATAAAAATGTCATAGTATAGGAAGGAATAAAAATGTCATGGTATAGTAAGAAACAAAAAGTCATAAAAATGTTATAGTATAGTAAGGCATAAAAAGTCATAAAAAGGTCATAGTATACTAAGGCATAAAAAGTCATAGTATAGTAAGGCATAATAGGGCATAAAAATGTCATAGTATAGGAAGGAATAAAAATGTCATGGTATAGTAAGAAACAAAAAGTCATAAAAATGTTATAGTATAGTAAGGCATAAAAAGTCATAAAAAGGTCATAGTATACTAAGGCATAAAAAGTCATAGTATAGTAAGGCATAATAGGGCATAAAAATGTCATAGTATAGGAAGGAATAAAAATGTCATGGTATAGTAAGAAACAAAAAGTCATAAAAATGTTATAGTATAGTAAGGCATAAAAAGTCATAAAAAGGTCATAGTATACTAAGGCATAAAAAGTCATAGTATAGTAAGGCATAATAGGGCATAAAAATGTCATAGTATAGGAAGGAATAAAAATGTCATGGTATAGTAAGAAACAAAAAGTCATAAAAATGTTATAGTATAGTAAGGCATAAAAAGTCATAAAAAGGTCATAGTATACTAAGGCATAAAAAGTCATAGTATAGTAAGGCATAATAGGGCATAAAAATGTCATAGTATAGGAAGGAATAAAAATGTCATGGTATAGTAAGAAACAAAAAGTCATAAAAATGTTATAGTATAGTAAGGCATAAAAAGTCATAAAAAGGTCATAGTATACTAAGGCATAAAAAGTCATAGTATAGTAAGGCATAATAGGGCATAAAAATGTCATAGTATAGGAAGGAATAAAAATGTCATGGTATAGTAAGAAACAAAAAGTCATAAAAATGTTATAGTATAGTAAGGCATAAAAAGTCATAAAAAGGTCATAGTATACTAAGGCATAAAAAGTCATAGTATAGTAAGGCATAATAGGGCATAAAAATGTCATAGTATAGGAAGGAATAAAAATGTCATGGTATAGTAAGAAACAAAAAGTCATAAAAATGTTATAGTATAGTAAGGCATAAAAAGTCATAAAAAGGTCATAGTATACTAAGGCATAAAAAGTCATAGTATAGTAAGGCATAATAGGGCATAAAAATGTCATAGTATAGGAAGGAATAAAAATGTCATGGTATAGTAAGAAACAAAAAGTCATAAAAATGTTATAGTATAGTAAGGCATAAAAAGTCATAAAAAGGTCATAGTATACTAAGGCATAAAAAGTCATAGTATAGTAAGGCATAATAGGGCATAAAAATGTCATAGTATAGGAAGGAATAAAAATGTCATGGTATAGTAAGAAACAAAAAGTCATAAAAATGTTATAGTATAGTAAGGCATAAAAAGTCATAAAAAGGTCATAGTATACTAAGGCATAAAAAGTCATAGTATAGTAAGGCATAATAGGGCATAAAAATGTCATAGTATAGGAAGGAATAAAAATGTCATGGTATAGTAAGAAACAAAAAGTCATAAAAATGTTATAGTATAGTAAGGCATAAAAAGTCATAAAAAGGTCATAGTATACTAAGGCATAAAAAGTCATAGTATAGTAAGGCATAATAGGGCATAAAAATGTCATAGTATAGGAAGGAATAAAAATGTCATGGTATAGTAAGAAACAAAAAGTCATAAAAATGTTATAGTATAGTAAGGCATAAAAAGTCATAAAAAGGTCATAGTATACTAAGGCATAAAAAGTCATAGTATAGTAAGGCATAATAGGGCATAAAAATGTCATAGTATAGGAAGGAATAAAAATGTCATGGTATAGTAAGAAACAAAAAGTCATAAAAATGTTATAGTATAGTAAGGCATAAAAAGTCATAAAAAGGTCATAGTATACTAAGGCATAAAAAGTCATAGTATAGTAAGGCATAATAGGGCATAAAAATGTCATAGTATAGGAAGGAATAAAAATGTCATGGTATAGTAAGAAACAAAAAGTCATAAAAATGTTATAGTATAGTAAGGCATAAAAAGTCATAAAAAGGTCATAGTATACTAAGGCATAAAAAGTCATAGTATAGTAAGGCATAATAGGGCATAAAAATGTCATAGTATAGGAAGGAATAAAAATGTCATGGTATAGTAAGAAACAAAAAGTCATAAAAATGTTATAGTATAGTAAGGCATAAAAAGTCATAAAAAGGTCATAGTATACTAAGGCATAAAAAGTCATAGTATAGTAAGGCATAATAGGGCATAAAAATGTCATAGTATAGTAAGGCATAATAGGGCATAAAAATGTCATAGTATAGTAAGTCACAAAAAGTCGTAAAAATGCCATAGTATATTAAGTCACAAAAAGTCATAAAAATGTCATAGTATAGTAAGGCACAAAAAGTCATAAGAATGTCATAGTATTGTAAGGAATAAAAATGTCATAGTATAGTAAGGAACAAAAAGTCATAAAAATGTCATAGTATAGTGAGGCATAAAAAGTCATAAAAATGTCATAGTATAGTAAGGCATAAAAAGTCATAAAAATATCATGGTATAGTAAGGCATAAAAAGTCATGAAAATGTCATAGTATAGTAAGGCATAATAAGTCATAAAAATGTCATAGTATAGTAAGGCATAAAAAGTAATAAAAATGTCATAATATATTAAGGCATAAAAAGTCATAAAAAAATCATAGTATACTAAGGCATAAAAATGTCATAGTATAGTAAGTCACAAAAAGTCATAAAAATGTCATAGTATAGTAAGGACCAAAAAGTCATAAAAATGTCATAGTATAGTCAGGCATAAAAAGTCATAAAAATGTCATAGTATAGTAAGGCATAAAAAGTAATGAAAATGTCATAGTATACTAAGGCATAACAATGTATTCGTATAGTAAGACCAAAAAGTCATAAAAATGTCATAGTATAGTCAGGCATAAAAAGTCATAAAAATGTCATAGTATAGTAAGGCATAAAAAGTCATGAAAATGTCATAGTATAGTAAGGCATAAAAATGTCATAGTATAGTAAGGCATAAAAAGTCATGAAAATGTCATAGTATAGTAAGGCATAAAAATGTCATAGTATAGTAAGGCATAAAAAGTCATGAAAATGTCATAGTATAGTAAGGCATAAAAATGTCATAGTATAGTAAGGCATAAAAAGTCATGAAAATGTCATAGTATAGTAAGGCATAAAAATGTCATAGTATAGTAAGGCATAAAAAGTCATGAAAATGTCATAGTATAGTAAGGCATAAAAATGTCATAGTATAGTAAGGCATAAAAAGTCATGAAAATGTCATAGTATAGTAAGGCATAAAAATGTCATAGTATAGTAAGGCATAAAAAGTCATGAAAATGTCATAGTATAGTAAGGCATAAAAATGTCATAGTATAGTAAGGCATAAAAAGTCATGAAAATGTCATAGTATAGTAAGGCATAAAAATGTCATAGTATAGTAAGGCATAAAAAGTCATGAAAATGTCATAGTATAGTAAGGCATAAAAATGTCATAGTATAGTAAGGCATAAAAAGTCATGAAAATGTCATAGTATAGTAAGGCATAAAAATGTCATAGTATAGTAAGGCATAAAAAGTCATGAAAATGTCATAGTATAGTAAGGCATAAAAATGTCATAGTATAGTAAGGCATAAAAAGTCATGAAAATGTCATAGTATAGTAAGGCATAAAAATGTCATAGTATAGTAAGGCATAAAAAGTCATGAAAATGTCATAGTATAGTAAGGCATAAAAATGTCATAGTATAGTAAGGCATAAAAAGTCATGAAAATGTCATAGTATAGTAAGGCATAAAAATGTCATAGTATAGTAAGGCATAAAAAGTCATGAAAATGTCATAGTATAGTAAGGCATAAAAATGTCATAGTATAGTAAGGCATAAAAAGTCATGAAAATGTCATAGTATAGTAAGGCATAAAAATGTCATAGTATAGTAAGGCATAAAAAGTCATGAAAATGTCATAGTATAGTAAGGCATAAAAATGTCATAGTATAGTAAGGCATAAAAAGTCATGAAAATGTCATAGTATAGTAAGGCATAAAAATGTCATAGTATAGTAAGGCATAAAAAGTCATGAAAATGTCATAGTATAGTAAGGCATAAAAATGTCATAGTATAGTAAGGCATAAAAAGTCATGAAAATGTCATAGTATAGTAAGGCATAAAAATGTCATAGTATAGTAAGGCATAAAAAGTCATGAAAATGTCATAGTATAGTAAGGCATAAAAATGTCATAGTATAGTAAGGCATAAAAAGTCATAAAAATGTCATAGTATAGTAAGGCATAAAAAGTCATAAAAATGTCATAGTATAGTAAGGAATAAAAATGTCATAGTATATTAAGGAATAAAAATTTCATAGTACAGTAAGGAACAAAAAGTCATAAAAATGTCATAGTATAGTAAGGCATAAAAAGTCATAAAAATGTCATAGTATAGTAAGGAATAAAAATGTCATAGTATAGTAAGTCACAAAAAGTCATAAAAATGTCATAGTATAGTAAGGCATAAAAAGTCATAAAAATGTCATAGTATGGTAAGGCATAAAAATGTCATATTATAGTAAGTCACAAAAAGCCATAAAAATGTGATAGTATATTAAGACTAAAAAGTCATAAAAATTTCATAGTACAGTAAGGGACAAAAAGTCATAAAAATGTCATAGTATAGTAAGGCATAAAAAGTCATAAAAATGTCATAGTATAGTAAGGCATAAAAAGACATAAAAATGTCATAGTATAGTAAGGCATAAAAAGTCATGAAAATGTCATAGTATAGTAAGTCACAAAAAGTCATAAAAATGTCATAGTATAGTAAGTCACAAAAAGTCATGAAAATGTCATAGCATAGTAAGGCATAAAAATTTCATAGTATAGTAAGACCAAAAAGTCATAATAATATCATAGTATAGTAAGGTCTAAAAATCATGAAAATGTCATAGTATACTAAGGCATGAAAAGGTCATAGTATAGTAAGGCATAAAAAGTCATAAAAATATCATAATATAGTAAGGCATAAAAAGTCATAAAAATGTCATAGTATGGTAAGGCATAAAAATGTCATAGTATTGTAAGGCATGAAAAGTCATAAAAATGTCATAGTATAGCAAGGCATAAAAAGTCATAAAAATGTCATAGTATAGTGAGGCATAAAAAGTCACGAAAATGTCATAGTATAGGAAGGCATAAAAATGTCATAGTATAGTAATTTCCAAAAAGTCATAAAAATGTCATAATATAGTAAGACCAAAAAGTCATAAAAATTTCATAGTACAGTAAGGGACAAAAAGTAATAAAAATTTCATAGTACAGTAAGGGACAAAAAGTCATAAAAATGTCATGAAAATGTCATAGTATAGTAAGGCATAAAAATGTCATATTATAGTAAGTCACAAAAAGCCATAAAAATGTGATAGTATAGTAAGACCAAAAAGTCATAAAAATTTCATAGTACAGTAAGGGACAAAAAGTCATAAAAATGTCATGAAAATGTCATAGTATAGTAAGTCATAAAAAGTCTTAAAAATGTCATAGTATAGTAAGACCAAAAAGTCATAAAAATATCATAATATAGTACGGCATAAAAAGTCATAAAAATGTCATAGTATAGTAAGGCATAAAAAGTCATAAAAATGTCATAGTATAGTAAGTCACAAAAAGTCATAAAAATGTCATAGTATAGTAAGGCATAAAAATGTCATAGTATAGTAAGGCATAAAAAGTCATGAAAATGTCATAGTATAGTAAGTCACAAAAAGTCATAAAAATGTCATAGTATAGTAAGTCACAAAAAGTCATGAAAATGTCATAGCATAGTAAGGCATAAAAATTTCATAGTATAGTAAGACCAAAAAGTCATAATAATATCATAGTATAGTAAGGTCTAAAAATCATGAAAATGTCATAGTATACTAAGGCATGAAAAGGTCATAGTATAGTAAGGCATAAAAAGTCATAAAAATATCATAATATAGTAAGGCATAAAAAGTCATAAAAATGTCATAGTATGGTAAGGCATAAAAATGTCATAGTATTGTAAGGCATGAAAAGTCATAAAAATGTCATAGTATAGCAAGGCATAAAAAGTCATAAAAATGTCATAGTATAGTGAGGCATAAAAAGTCACGAAAATGTCATAGTATAGGAAGGCATAAAAATGTCATAGTATAGTAATTTCCAAAAAGTCATAAAAATGTCATAATATAGTAAGACCAAAAAGTCATAAAAATTTCATAGTACAGTAAGGGACAAAAAGTAATAAAAATTTCATAGTACAGTAAGGGACAAAAAGTCATAAAAATGTCATGAAAATGTCATAGTATAGTAAGGCATAAAAATGTCATATTATAGTAAGTCACAAAAAGCCATAAAAATGTGATAGTATAGTAAGACCAAAAAGTCATAAAAATTTCATAGTACAGTAAGGGACAAAAAGTCATAAAAATGTCATGAAAATGTCATAGTATAGTAAGTCATAAAAAGTCTTAAAAATGTCATAGTATAGTAAGACCAAAAAGTCATAAAAATATCATAATATAGTACGGCATAAAAAGTCATAAAAATGTCATAGTATAGTAAGGCATAAAAAGTCATGAAAATGTCATAGTATAGTAAGGCATGAAAATTTTATAGTATAGTAAGACCAAAAAGTCATAAAAATATCATAGTATAGTAAGGCCTAAAAATCATGAAAATGTCATAGTATACTAAGGCATGAAAAGGCCATAGTATAGTAAGGCATAAAAAGTCATAAAAATGTCATAGTATAGTAAGGCATAAAAAGTCATAAAAATGTCATAGTATAGTAAGGCATAAAAATTCCTTAAAACGTCATAGTATAGTAAGGCATAACAATTCCTTAAAACGTCATAGTATAGTAAGGCATAAAAACTTCAAAGTATATTAAGGCATAAAATGTCATAGTATAGTAAGGTAGTAGAGTCGCAAATTAACCTGATTGCATTTTTTTGTACTGCGGGAGGAAGCCAGAAAGAAAGAAACGCACGCAGGCAAACGGAGAACATGCAAATTCCACACAGAAATGTCCCAGACTGGGGTTCCAACCCCGAAACTTCTAAATTCGAGTAGACAGTTCTAACCACTGTTCTACCGTGCCGGCATATAAATGGTTCAGTGAGTTCATTTTGTTTGTATAGGGGTTGTAGACTGAAACAAGAAAAAGAAAAATTTTCATTAGCGATTGCAAAAATACAGTTATTGTATTAAACCTAGTTTTGGTTGCTGATACAACACACATAAATAATATCTGTTCGCTAACACAGTGTGTCTGTCAGCATTTCACAGTGTTTTGAAATCATATAAAGTCTACTCTTAAATTACCTTCAATGAAACAGACAGGGATATTATACACAAAAAGACATGTCTACTCAAGTTAAGCCTCGGCTTGCATGCAAGTCACTGCTCCTCTGTGTGGGAGGCAACAATTTTCTTCGTTAAACTATCCCGACTTGTTTTGTGGCCAAAAGGAACCAGGCAGTTATGATGGCAATGAACTGGCATGATTCATGACAGTGCAACAGGCAAAAATAAATAAATGAATATAATGTGCAGTGCAGTGTGCAGTTCACTTCCTGTCTTCACTGAGCGGTGTTATGCAAGCTGCCAAATCACATAAAGCAGCAACGTTTTGTTCTTTGTATGGAGTGTGCCCGTCTCCATCTGTATGAATCCAGCGCCTGACGCTGTCAAGGTTAATGATTGGCTTGATCATGACTGCACGAGGCCAATAAACCCATTTAGAGCAAACGGCAAAGACAGAGTTTCATTCAGAGCCAACACACACACACAGTAAGGTTTTTACAACTATGTTCATGCACTTTATTCTGTAACTTTTTATTAATGTAGTTTGATCCCAGTGCACTCCTTCTGTTTGAAGAATTCTGTGTAAACTTTTCTTTCTGTTAACATAAGGTCAGTAACTTTTAAAGGGACTAATCCATATTTTAAATAAGATAATTATTGACTCAAGCAGATGTTTACACCTGCAGCTTTACCTCAGCTGACACTTGTGCTCCTACCTGAGTTGAATGTTGTGACTCCTTCCTCCTCCATAATGGTAGGAATCCTTCAGTTGTCCTCCCCATCCTCTGTTATTGTGCGCCCTCTTGTGGCCGATATCTTAAATTGACTATAGTCTCAGTGTGTCTCCTGGGATCCACTGAGACAACCTTCAGCCATGAACGTGTTATAAAAGTAATGTATTAAGTAAATATTAATGTGTCAGCCTACAACAGTCACCATCACAATATAAACAAATATCAATTTGTCAATTTGACCTTTAATGCTCAGAACATTCCTGTTAAAAATCATCTTTATATTTAAAGTTAAAACATATTTTTACCGTTAGAATATATGTGATAGTCAATCTGTTTGTTCCAGTGCTTCATGTAATATATGATGATTAAATGTGATTACTCCACTTGTTTATTGGCTACATCATATAATCAAAAAGGGGAAAATGGAGGAAGACCCCACAGAATGAACCACTGGATTCTGGATACAAGCATCACCCACATATAAGAAACAACACAGAGACACCAGGTTTTAAATTGCACCAAAAACATTTTTTATTCTATAAAAGAAGAAGGAAGGGAGGGGGAAATAATCACAACTGTACAGGGAGAAACTGACTTTTAAACACCATGAGTCACAGTATCAAAAAGCTCACGTTTTCCTCACTGATCTTTACACATTTGTTCTGTACAAATACAAAAAAAAAAGAAAAAAATATTATTAATAATTGTATTATTATAATGATAAACTGCATTGCACTGAGTAAATATAGTACTGGCCCATAAGTTACTGCATTCAATAGAAAATACCTAAAATTTCTGATTTTGCAGAGGAAATGATTCATGGTGAGTTGAGGCACTCGCACACAGACGGACACAAGTCAGTGACGTCACCGTCAGACATGAACTCTATCCCTCAGGTCTCAGCAGGAAAGAAACTCTTTTCAGATGTCGCTGTTTTCAGATGAACATTCCTGCTTTACGCACAAACAGAAGGTTTAGAAGAAAATACCGTGGGAAAACAAGCTTTGCAAAAAAAAAAACTGCAACGAAAACAACAGGAAGCAGAAAAAAAAAAAAAAAACGAACACATGCATCAGTCTCCCGGCAACAACTCCAACACCAGCGAAAAAAATAAGACTCTGTCTGGGTCGTCGTCAACAGGCTCTGAGGCGCAATAACTGACTATCCTTGGTGTGGCACTGGAGGTTTTCGTGTGTGTGTTTGACTGTTTTGTGAAATAACCAATTTAGCTGCGTTTATAGTTAAATAACGAAAACATGTGCTCTGTGGAGTAAATGAGCCTAGAAATAAAAGGGTGTTGAGATCAGTGTTGTTAGGGGGGTTGCTTCAAATATACATCAAAAATATATCTCAGTTACTTTTAGTGCAGACAGTTTTGGATTTATTTTTCCAGGTTTTCAGATGCCTCTATATCAATACAGCGGAGGTGTTTGTGGTGTTTAGATGATTAAACAATGTCCTGAATGCTCTGCTTTATCCACAAACGTCACCCTTGAGTTTCCATTGGACCTTTACTGAAAACATCCCCATGAAAACCAAGCAGGAAGTTTCATTCTTGGCCTGCAAAATTATAGTTTGACATAAAAATAAAAAAATAATCTTGACTAAATGTGTTTATAAGCTTGTTGATGAGATTTCCATTGATACACAAACAGATCAAAACTGCCAGGAGTCAGTGGACGGCTGGAGAATGATCTCAAGGAGGTCTGTTCACCTCTGACACCAAGGACAGAGCAGAGACTAGAGGTTATGACCCCTTGCTTCCTTCCTGTCACATCCTGCCTCCATAACAACTGAGTGAACATCCACTGGAAAATGCTGGTTTCAAATAATTTCACCAGAACTGTTCAATGTGAACTGACCAGGAATGTCATTTTTCAATGCAGTGGGCACCACAAGCAAAAACCACTCCTGTCCATTACACTGTGACAGAGGCAAAAAGAAAATAGAGCCAAAACTATCTGCATGGGTAGATACCATTAGAGGTGAGAAATGGGTTTTTGCTTCTGTAATTTGGGTGAACAAGCAGGAAAATGGGACCTGAGCTGTTTCTTGGTTTATCAAACCAACCCTGTACCCTGGCCAAAAGGAACATAATGTCTCTAAAGGGCTCAAATCCTTCTGACCCTTTTTACTTTCCTTACTGTTCAATTAGCTTCTGCAGCGCAACCCGTTTTCTCATGTTGCATCTTCTTCTATCCATAAATAGGTACACGCTTCTTCATTTTTACCAAGATAAATTAACTGTTATTTTGTTCAGTTTCAAATGGGAGAAAATACATTAGCGTGTTTTAATTGTCTATATTTTATTTGGCGAATAAAATATTGGTAAGCTGGTTTTCTGTTGGCAACTATAGGTTGTTTCCTGGTTCGTCTTTGCATCTACAATTTTTTTTGTAACTTTTCAACCAAACTGACCTGATAAGCATAAAACCAGCAATCAACTCTATGTTTGTGTACATATTAAAAAAAGGATTTTTTAACCCCGTCTGACCTGAAATTTTCTGTCTGAACACAACTAAAGCTACAGAGTGTGAAAAAATGTTTTCTGACCCAAACCAACTAAATCTCATGTTTCACTGACTGCTTCATTATTGTGTGATACTTTAAATCAGGTCCAGTGCAGAAAGATCAAGCTCTGTTGTAATAATAATAATAATAATAATAATAATAATAATAATAATGATAATAATAAACTGATGCCTAATTAATTATTTTCAACGTGATTTCTCAGTGGAGCTTTTTTTTTTCCCTCAGATCATTAATGTTAAAGGAACCCCACTGTCTCACACACTGACATGCTCACCAACATCACTATAAGAAAACAAGAAGGCTACGCTCCATGCAACACAAGTGTGCACAACACAAGTGGGACCATTTTTTTTTTTTAGGAAACTACGAAACAAATGCATTATTAGATTTGAAAAAAAAAAATGAACACATGATGAAACACACTTCATCAAACCAACAGAGGAAGAAGAAGAAAAAAAGATTTTTTCACATTATCTAGTCAGTGTTAAAAATAGAAATTCACCCGTTACATTTACTCTGCACTTTTTGATTATATACATTTATGTACATGGATTTCTCTTAATTATTTGTCCTTAATGTCTTTATCAACAGTTTACAAAAGAAAGAAAATTGCAATTAAATGCATATACTCTTCTAGAAAGATGTGCTTAGTAACTATGTTTTTTGTTTTTTTGTTGTTTTTTTTTTAAGTTGAAGCAGAGGGGATGTTAAGAGGAATGGGGACATTGCATATTGCTCTGCACTGCAAAAAATAGAATAAAATCCCTCAAAACAAGTGACTGAATTTAGTTCAGATTCTTCATAATGTTGCTCCTTGATATGACTTGATATTCTTCAACGAGCTAATTTTTTATATTTTTAAATAGTAATGAGATTTCGAAATCCCAAACCAGATTCAGCGAGTTGCTGCGGGGGATATTTTTTTGCAGTGTGCAGACCAAAAAACACAATCTGCCCTGGCATGGCATGCACTCAGCTCACAGGAAGCCTGCACATCCGTCTCAGTTATCACACTATGAAAAGTCAGATGTAAAACTATGGAGGCAAATCTGTCTCACCAGATTTTGAAATTCAAAAGTCTTTGAATTTCTAGCACTGATTTTTATTTACTTATTCATTTATTTATTTATTTTGCATTGAAATTTTGTGTTTGAATTTTTTGGGTGACTCTGAATTCCACTCATGAAATTTTCAATAACTCACTTCACTGTTATTTTTCAATGTTCCCAAATTAAGAATGAAATATTCAAGCTTTAAAAAAAAAAACTGAATTATAGTTATTCAAGTTGCTTCAGAATGAGATCCCAAAATTCAAGTGAAATACAAAGGGTTCTGTCTCCAATCAAACCAACATCCAGCCAATCGAGTTATGCTCCGTTGGTCATGTGATGGGTGTTGATTTGACGTTGAATTTTTCATTTTGAATTTGCGAACATAGAAAAATATCACTGAAATTAGTTACTGAAAATTTCAAGAATTGAATTCAGAGTCAAAAAAAATAAAACATTCAGTGCTATAAATCCACAGCCTTTTAAATTTCAGAATCTGGTCAGACAGATTTGCTTCCATATTCCATATGAAACATTTTGCTCTCACTTACTAGCTTTTCAGAGGTGGTTTCAGAGGTGGCTTTGCTCAGTGATCAACAATCACAAACAGGCTTCTACACATCCTGACCTCCCTTTCTTTTTTATTTTAAGGATCTGGTTACAACCTAGGTGAGCTGCATATGAGCAGTACAACTACCAGCTAGTGCTCTACTTCTGAGTTCAGAACAGCGCTTAGAGCGAGGTCTGCGTTATGTTGCATAATCAAGTTCAGCCCAGATCAGGAGCTGAAAAACAGCCCCCTTAAGACATGGACACCATGGGTCATAGCAGGGTCACTGGGGGTCGATTCTGTTTCAACTGTGTTTCAAAAATGTTAAAGTCTGAAAAATGTGCTGTTTTAGATTAGGAGTTTAGCACAGGCTAGAAGTTAGGGGTGTTGTGTCAGGAAGGTTTTAGACACAAAAGCAAGATTCTCTGTTAGATTGTATTAGATGCTAGTTTTTTGAGGCATTAAATTAAGTTCTGTTACAAGCTGAAAGAGAATTGACCCCCAACCCTGGTAGAAATGCTAGTGAGGAGAGCGCTTACTTTCCCCGTGGTTTAAACCCCAGGCACTGCGGACCCTGACAGCCCGACACAGTGCCAGGTTTCTCCCAGAACCACTGACAGACGGCCTGGTCCACTGTGACTTCCAGTGGCAGCCATGTTGGCTCCACAGCTCTGTTGCTCCATGGATTTTTTTTGTAAGGTCATTAAAAAGAGTGCAAATGGCTTTTGTTGGGTGTTTCAGGTAGCGTTTTAAAGGAGACAAATGCTTGAATTTCTAAAGAGTAAGACCACATTTCCTCTAAAGCTTAATATGAAGAAAAGGAGGCTAATCCTTTCTTTAACTTTACATCTCTTCCGCTCATCTCATCATCAAACATCCAAAAAACTCTAAATCTGCTTGTTGTGGAGGAACAGTGCCCCCCCCCACCCCCTTTCCTGATTTGTGCTGTGAAGCAATTCAGCAGATTTTCTGCCGTAAGCCTCCAGGTGGGTCACAATGTAAAATACTGAGAAGAAGCCTGCAAAGACTAGAAGGGATTTTCATCTCCTCTCAAGGCGATTTGTCTCCAAATTAAACTGTGACTTTTTTTAAAAACTGCTATTCATGGCACCTTTCACTTCCTGGTTTCAAAGACTAAAAAAAGCGTGCTAAGCGCTCGCTGCTGTGAGGAACATCCTTTCTGCAGAGGAGGAAAAAAAACATAAGCCTTCGCCGCAAAGATCAGGTTTCTCATGGACAAACAGCATTACGTCCCAGTGGAGACTCACAGTTGATCTTTGGCCAGACGTCTCCTCTGTCAGAGGTTCTGGTTTCGCCCTTACAGATTGACTTCGGTTATTAAGGCTCAACGGGCAAGAGGTAAAAGAACAACAAGTGCCCGGAACACACACTCGTAAAAATCTTAAATTCTGATTATGTGTTTGTCTCAAAACATGCACACTCACCCAAACACACACACGCGCACGCACACACACACACACACACACGTGAACAACACACGCAAAAAACACACACTCAGAAAAGCTCCCCTATTCCCTGCGTGAGAGTTTTACTTGTAATCTCAAACTATTTGTGTCTCATCTGTCTTTTTCACAGCCTCAGAACACAACTAAAGGATCTGAATTCTTTTTCTTTCTTTTTTTTTTTAAAAAGGGTGCCATTCTGTTAAAGAGTGCCAAACCTGGCAAAGAAGAAAAAAAATAAAAATAAAGACAGAACTGAAGGCCTTATTTCAAAAAACAACAGCAACAACGACGCATAAAAAGCAAATACTGTTATCGAAGAAGAACCAGAAAGATGTGTGCGGGGGGAGAACACGCAAACAACAATAACGTGATTGATACAATGAAAACAAATGAATCTTTATAAAGTTCACAGTCTTGTAGCTCCCTGTACCAGGGGGGGAGGGGTGGGGGTTTCAAGAGGGGTGCGGGGTGACAGGGGGTGGACAGGTCAGGACAAAATAAACTACGTTTAGCCTCAGACGCCTCAGATATGTTTGCCTAAAGAGGGGAAACGTGTCTGATGCGACTTCAACCGCCGTGAAGTAAAGACTCATACACTGATATGCACAGAGTTGGGAAGCTTTTACTTTGAAAATCCAAAGCTGTTTGGTTTTTTTAGCCCCATTTCCCCAAATGGTGCCAGTGACTTAGGAAGGTCCAGGGACAGGGACTTTTTTGGGGACTGGAACTATGGCTCAGAGAAGGGCTGGGAATGGAGCTTAAATACTTTTTCTTGGCACCAACCAAAAAACTTTCATAAAATTGAGCACCAAACTTTTGGCATCAAATGTCTGGACAGATTTGTCAACTTAGTTTTCCTTTTCTTTTGTCGTACGATTCCTGATTTTGATCGTAATTTGCCAGTTTTTCCATGTCAGGAGGGTTGGAAAAAAAGGTTCCTAAAAAGTTTCCTGGAAAACGTTCTTGTGGTGGAAAAGAGCTTTTTGGGTCTTTCACCTTTGCTTCCAAAAATCCATAATATATGACATTTTGGCTTCACATAAATTCCCAACTCTGGATATGTGCAGAAATGAAATTGTTTTTCAAAAAAAAAAAAAAAAAAAAAAAAAAAAGCAGCTGAAGAGACATCCATTTTAAGATTCCCCTTGTCCTTTTAGTTTAAAAACAACACACACACATTATTCCTCCTCTCGTCCTCTCCTCTTCCTCCTCTCCTTTGGATGGATGGATGGATGCATGTGATGGATGGATGAACGTCCCTGCCGCTGGATGTCCTTCAGTCCATCTTCCTCTTTCTGATGAGGAGACACATTATGTGACAGGTGGGGTTGAGTGGGAGGGTGGCAGGGAGGGGATTGTTGTGGAGCAGGAGGGGCGTCAGGTGGACGGTGGTGGTAATGACGATGAAACACACACAGTAAAAAAAAAAAAAGAAAAAAAAAAAGAAATCCTGTAACACACACACACACACACACACACACACACACACACACACACACAGAAACGAACAGACGCATTCCTGATGTTCCTGTGATTTCAAGATGAAGAGGAGGAGGACGAAGGAGGTACAGTGTCTTTTGATGGGGGCATAAAATCCGAAGAGAGTGGGGGGGGGTCAGCAGAGATGAGGAGGGAAACAGGAAGTAGCAGAGGTTCGTGTGGGGTGGGGTGGGGGGGGGGGGGGGACACTGGTACAAGATGTGCTGTGAGGGACTTCGAGACATCACGGGGTAAGAGGTTGGTTTGTAGGGAGGAGGGGGTCGATGGGGTATTGTGAGTGTCGGGGAGGGGGGAGGTCAGAGTTCACATCATGACATGGCGGCGGCGGTGCAGGGAGAGGTGGTCAGACCGGGAGAAGGAGCGGTCACACTCGGTGCAGCGGAAAGGTTTGATTCCTGTGTGCTTGCGGAAGTGTCGGGTCAGCTCGTCGGAGCGGGCGAAGCGCCAGGTGCAGCCCTCCCAGGTACAGTGGTAGGGTTTCTCTCCTGGGGGGGGGGGAGTTAACGGAAAGGAAAAGAATGAGAGGAAGCAACAGAAGGAAGGAAAAGGAAGATTGGGATACTGTATCAATGACTTACAGAAACAATTCTCATGTAATCCTGCTTTATTTGGTTATCTACTGTATTTTCCAAAATTCTCGAGAATTACTAAATAAATAAATACGTGGCCTTAACTGTGTTTGTGTCACTGGAAAATCCCCACCTCAACACAATGAACCAATCACATCTGCTTATGGCTTATTTACTTTTATTTGTTGTAGTAACTTTTAATTGGATGTTTGAAGAAACCTGAAACACAATCTAACAGCGGAAACCTGTTTCTAATCCCCAGATTTGGATGGATTATGTTGTTGTTGTTGTTGTTGTTGTTGTTGTGTTGCTCAGGCCTCACCTGTGTGTATCCTCCTGTGGGCTTTGAGGTGGGAGCTCTTGGTGTAAACTTTTTTACAGCCTTCATAGTCGCACATGTGGATTCGCCTTCTCTTGATGTCCGGCGAGTCTGGATCGACGGGCTCTAAGTCCATGACCGACCTGACAAATGAAAAAGGAGGCGGCGATGCTGATCACTGACAAAGACACTTCCTGGGAGACTGTCCTGTTTCACACAGTATTTCAACACACACCATGCTGAGTTTACGTCAAGCAGTTCCTGCTATCCAAAATAAGAAACACAATTTTCGTATGAAAACGGAAGAGACTGTAGTTATAACTTCAGGATCAACAGCAGAGAAATTCAAAACAAAGATATTAAAGCTGGAAAAAGAAAAAGGTGTCTGACTTTCATAACGACGGCAGTGACAGTTACAGTTTTGTTTGAATGTGATCATTCATCTCACGTACATGTTATATACAATTAGAATTAGATAGTTTGTCCATCAGATCGCACTGATAAATCCCACTCAGGAAAAACATATTGATCACAGCTAGTCTCAAACCAAATTTAATGGATCCTTATCAAAAATGTTATTGGTCAATATACCGTCAAGTGTCATGAAAATCCAGTATCTAGTAAGAAGAAAAGTACAGTGAAAAAATAAGAAAACATATTTGCAAATTACTATTTAACCTCATCATCTATGTGTAAGTCAGTTTTGGTAATTAATATGTAAATTCTGTGCTTCATTGAGGAATCATTTTGTCCTTGCTGTACTGTTCATGTTGTTCAAGCATGAAATAAATCTGCAGCACTGCACTCATTCATCTTTTTAAAGAAAATATTTAACCAGGTTTATGTTCTGGAACACCTGACTCTGCTGTGTGATTATGTGCTTTTGTCTCTCATCAGGCTCAGGTGTATTTCAGAGCGATCTTAGAGCCACCAGGGGGCGTGAGAGAGTCGCACTGCTCTCAACACAGCTGCACGACGGCGTCCACTTCAGCATTACTGTATCTCTGTCTATCTCTCTCTCTCTCTCTCTCTCTCTGATTCCTTTGTATTTTCTAACCCTGTCCATTTTTTATTCCCCATCTCTTGCACCAAAAAGAAACTAGCCGACAAACTAAACCCATCCACTCTCTCGGGTGTGTCCCTCTGCTTCTACCTCCTTCTCTTAAATCACTGTCTGCAACGTGATATTGTG
Organism: Seriola dumerili; assembly: GCF_002260705.1. NCBI lineage: Eukaryota > Metazoa > Chordata > Actinopteri > Carangiformes > Carangidae > Seriola > Seriola dumerili. The sequence continues at coordinate 1,242,648 of NW_019174295.1, read as the reverse complement.
ATCACGGTGTAAATAAAGCCGATTTGAAAAAACATTGCTCTCCCTAGCCCTTTTACAAGGAGGTGTGACGGCAAGCTGCATTATGTAACCTTGTTTACACCCCAGTTTTGGGACAGCCCTGCCCAGCAACACACACACACACACACACACACACACACACACTCTCACAAAAACACATGTAACCACAAATACTTGTTCACTCTGTTTCTGTTAAATAGTATATCTCTTTCTATGTCTCATGCACACACACACACACACACACACACACACACACACACACACACACACAACTGCTAACCACACCCAGAAGTTCTGTTACAGTCAAGCAACCTCGCCCACTGGGTGTGGCAGGAGGTCTGTCCTGATCTTACTAATAAACACACTGGACACACTCTCACTCACACACACACACACACACACACACACACACAGACACACACACAGACATACACCCACACACACAAACAAGTTTGTGCAGATATCCTTGCTGAGATATTGCATTGACTTCCATTCATTGTGGACAGCCTAACCCAAACCCTGACCTTAACCACACCAACCCATGCCTAACCCATAACCTTAATCTGACCTCAATTCAACCTGCTTGAATTACCTTAGCATCACATGGAGGGAGCTCAGAAATGTTGTTTTGTCTCACTAGGACCAGGCTTTGGTCCCCATGAGTACTTGTCCCAACAAGGTCAGTGTTTATACCATAAAAATAGGTGAAAAACACACACACACACACACAAAAATCGAGCCGTGACTGACGCACTAACCTTCACTCTGCAGCCTTGAAGCCTCAAAACCAACAATCTTTCAAATATCCAACCTTTGCTGTCCTCATTTATGACGTGTCTACTGAGCATGCATAGACACACACACACACACACACATACACACACACACTCTACATACATGCACACACTTGTTTCCCTGTGATACAGCCAGGGCGTCTCCAGTGTGCTCTGCTGTACAGCGGGGTTATGTAAGGTTATATAAGTGTCCAGTCATGGCAGCAGTATCGCTGCAGTAATGTAATTAGGCAGGAGGCTGCAGGCAAAGCAGGAGGAGGTCCACACGAAGACCGCATTTCCCATAAACCCTGCTGTGTGTTATCTCTCTCGCGCGCTTTCTGTAACATGGACTTTTGACTCAGTTGACATCACGCTTGGTTTATGGTATTTATGTCGTATCAACAGTTACAGTCATCTCAGTTTTATTACAGAGGTGTAAAGATTTTATTTTATTGTAGTACCATGATTGGCCACTGGGGGCATGACTCTCTACGCCATGTCCAGCTCAACAGTGTCAGTCTCCTTGGAGAAATGGTTCAACATTTTTGGAAGTATTTTTTGCTTTCTGTCCAAGAGTTGAACTGTATGTAGAGTCCAAATTAAAGCGAACTGGACTGTGCATCTGAATATCTAAGAGGAAAATCCTTAAATTTGCATCCTCTGCAGTTGCAGGAATCTGGACAGGCTAACGTTTGTCGCTAGAGAACGATATCCCAATAAAACGGCTGATTAAAACGTCGCTCCACAGCACCACTGGTGGTCAAAATCACACCGTAGCTTTAACATTTTAACCAGCTCTGATGATCTAAGCTGAACATCAAATACATCAAAAGTTGTCGAGAAACCTACAGCAAGTGAAGCGTTTCTGGTCACTTTCTGCACATCTGTCCCACATGTGTTGAATCCCCCCACCCCACCCCCCCAGAAATGAACCATTTTCATGCATGAATGTTTATTATTATTCTACATAAACTCACACAACTGTGGGAAGAAAAAAATTGGTTTTCAAAGTGTGCCTAAATATAACTCGTGCAGCATGGACTCACCCTGCGTCAAGGCTCTGGGCGCTGAGGGAGGCCGATCCAGACTCCGTACCGCTCTCTGCATCGCTGTCACTCTGATACTCCACTGGAGACGTTGAACCTGGCTTAATACGAACTGTAGAGAGGACGGGGGGGGGGTGACGGCAGGAGAACAGACAGGAAGGGGGAAAGGAGGGATGTAAAACAGAAACAGTGGTGCAAATAGGAAGAAATTTTAGACAGATCGAAGGAGGGAGGGAAAGAAATTGGCATGAGGCCAAGTGACGGAGACAAATCGGTGAATGAAATTAGGAAATGGAAGAAGCAGAGCGGAGACAAGTGAGGGAGTAAGAGAAGGAGGGGAGGGGTGGAAACAGACAGAAGAGAACAGCAGGGGGTTAATAACTTCTTAAAAGCGATGCCTAGATTCCAGCAACTTAGCAAGACAAAGACTTGCTCCAAGTGTGTGTGTCTGTGTGTGTCTGTGTGTGTGTAGTTAGGTGTGGTCTGCTGAGCTGCAGAATCAATGGATAAAATTTCTGGCTAAACCCCCACGCTGGCTTTCTCTGCACGTCTCCTCGTTTTCTACATCTTCCTCAACATCTCTAAAACGTGATCACTTCCTGTCGGGAGAAACATCCAGTCATCGCAGCCCTCCTCCATCCTCTCCCCTCTCGACAACCTTTTACAATGTCAAAGCAGAAGGAAGACGACGTGAACAGATGTTAATGAAAAATATTCCGCAGAAGTCACAGACGATGCTAATTAGCAATTAACTGAGAGATAAATCTCTGGAGGCCATCTGAAGTCTCTGCTGGTTGTCCTCAAGTTTTTGAAAAGCTTTTATGAATTCAAACTAGTTTTTTCACCAAGGAGGGAAGTCAGTTTTAGGTTGAGGCCTCGCTTTTGAATTCTTCATGGCTGGGAGTGAGTGCTCGCAAGGTATTTTCTGTTGAATTCTGGGTCATTTAGAAGTTTAAAAAAATTCATGTTCATCTCAGCTAATAAGCAGAGGGAGCTCAGCCTGTTGTCTCTGGACACTCCGTCAACATGGGATCACACTGGATCACTAAATATGAAACGTAAAGCTGCTATAATCAATAGTTTTATATTAAGAGTGGATCAAATTACTGGATAAACTGTATGTGAAAGAGGTCGCTCATAGTGACGATCACCAGCCAGCTCTTTCAGGTCATCATGGTTTTACGGCCCACAAAGTTAATGTTTTGGTTCGTTCTCACGGCTCTCATCATCTTCATTTCTATCAGCAGTCAACAGCAGTTTTTAGTGAAAAGCTCTAAAGGTCTACACCTCCTCCTGAGCACCGAACGGCAGACAAAGTTAGCGATGAGCTGGTGAACACGTAGTGGAGCATTTACCTGCAAAACAGTTAGATGTTCTTCTTTTCTTTTTTCTTTTTTTTTGGGAGCTTAAAGCTGAGTGAATAATTTGACAACAGGCTGAAAAGCAAACAGCGTTTTGTTGCATACTCTCTCTCTCTCTCTCTCTCCGTACCTGCACCCACACCCAGCGGTAATGTCACAGTGTCGTGGAGCACACCTGTGCATCATCGCAGCAAGGTGAGAAGTTAAACCACTGAAGGTCAAGATTCTAAGAGGGTGTTAAGTTGCTCTTTAAAAAGGTCACTGCTCTGTTTAGCTGGTTTCCGCTGCCCCCCCCCCCCCAAAATAAAAAAATTAAAAAAATTAAAAAAATTAAAATAAAATAAATAAATAAAAATCAGCTAAAACAGGTTTAAAGTTTCATACTTAATTAAAAATGTGACTTTAGCCAGAGATCATGGACCATATTAACAACCTATATGTAGCATTAGTGACATGCATAGGTCAGAAATTCCTGGAGTCACACTGATTGATATGATGATGCAATTATTAATGTGGTTTAATGAACTTGAATCAGTCAAAGGACACTATGTGAAAAATGAGTTACTGAGTTGATATATTGCGATACTGTCCAGTCTGTGGTGAAGTAATCCATGCCAGGCTCATACAGCTGCACTAATTTACTGTATGTAGTCGTTTGGTAAACTCTCTCTCTCTCCCTGTGTGTGTGTCAGTGTCTCTCGCTCCTGCCTCGCTCCCTCTCCCTCTTCTTTTCCTTAAACTTCACAGGCTGCTGCTTATCAGAGGCGGGAAAACCGTTACGCGAGCAAACAAAGAACAATTTATGCATCAAAATCAGACTGCGGTGATCAATTATAAGGGTCTGAAAACATTATGAATGAAAACAGGAGTGCCCCCCCCCCCCTCCTTCCTCCTCCTCCTCCTCCTCCTTCTTCCTCCTTCTTCCTCCTCCTCCCCCTCCTCCTCTTTCTGCAGGAATGTGGCAGCCATACTGTTCAAAGTCCGCCCAGCCTGGTGAGAGCGAGGAGGGGTGGTGTGGTTGGAAGGGTGACGCAGGGAATTTGGGTGGAGTAGCTGCGTGTGTGTGTGTGTGCGTGTGTGTGCGTGTGTGTGTGTGTGTCTGTGTGTGTGTGTGTGCGTGTGTGTTAGAGTGGGGAGGGTCACACACCAAAAGAAGTGTTCTTTGTCTCTGGAGACAATTAAGCCGCCCCCACCCCTCTCCGCCATTGCAGCCTTCCTTTTTCAAAGACGAAACGACCCATCTCCTCTCCTCTCGACCCCTGCACCCTCTCTCCTCCGCCAGTCTTTCTCACCCCCCCCCCCCCCATCACCCCCCCGGTATCCACACTCAAAATCCCGAATCCACCCTTTCCTCCAATCTCCGGCCTTCACTAACCAGCTTCTCTTCCTCCATCTGAATCTACCTTTCTCAGTCCCGCCCCCACCCTCGCTAACACAGAACCACCATGGCACACGAACAGAGGATGTCAGCCGCCTGCTGCTCGCTCTCGTTGCAGGTAGAGGGAGTGAGAAAAGGAAAAGGAAAGTATCGAAGTTCCCATCATCTTCTCTCACTTTCACTCACTCACGTCTTCACTCTTTGTTTTCCGTTTCTCTTCTAAGACACAGACGCGAAAGCCTGTCTGTGAAATACAGCAACAAGACAGGATTTTAATATGATCTTCACGAACAGGTGGCTCCTCCGCTGAACCTTTAGACTACTCACTAGATAAGATCTTATTAGATTACATTAGTTCAGGGGGATGTTTGAATGATCCCTGTGAGAAAGGTACATAAACGATGACTTTACTAAGTGTAAGTTACTGTATCACAGTGAAATTTTGTAGTTTCCTGTACAAAATATGGGACTATTACTCGTATAGAAAAATGATGGTCAAAGCTGCCAAAAGAAGGCAAAGTTGAAAAGCAGACTACTTTGCAGTGCCACCTAACACCAGTTGAAAATCGTATTTTTTGTTTACCTCAAGCGCTGATGTAGAAAAAACAACATCACTGTTAAGGTGCGGCTACAGGTGCAACACCGTGAAACGAGCTGCTATTCAGCCGGGAATTAAGTTACTGTTCAGCACCAAAACACCAACTGTTTCCACTTGTTGAAACACGCAAACAAGCCAAAATGCCAAACGTAGCTTTCAAAAGCACAAATTAATTAATGTGATGTAAATGGTTGTGAAACACAATAGTTGTTTGACAGTGAGGGTTATCTTAAGTGTAAACAGAGAGGAGGAGATTAGGGAGGGAGTTTGCTTTGACAGGCGGGAAGATGCGATTGTTGAAAAAATGCTCGACTTGTTAGTTACATCTACTAGAGCTGCATGACGTCACCACTGAACATTATTGCTGCAGCGTTGTTACTGTGACAGCAAAACCACAAAAGTCACAGAAATGACTGAGCATGCTTTAACTTCATTTGATTCCCTGAATCTGATACACGCCACATTCAAAGGTCTTGCAGTTTTCAGGATGGGCTGACTTTCGTGTCTCAAAGTAATGATGGATTGTCTTTCTTTCTTTAAGTGTGTCCAAACTTTTGACAGGAACCGTACGTCATAAAACGAAAAGGGAAGGAGAGGGGGAAAGCAGAATAGACTGCAACAGAACCACGATACGGTAAATTGGCATTTTGTCAAATAAAGAAATTCCTCTTTTGCTCTCCCTGTGTGTTGCTGTTGCCCAGGTGAGCACAGTGACATGAGCACCTGTATAATTTAAAGCAAATCCCACACATGACACATACATATATGACTTCTATTCTTATATGTACATTATATATTATATATGTGTGCATGATATATTTCTGCGGGCACAAATTATCAGGAGCATGCCGGAAGAAGTTTATACAATTCTCTAACAACTGAATACAAAATGTTCTTATGCCTGTTTTGGAGATTTTTGAAAAGCATGCTGGGAAACAACTAAAGAGGCAGTTTGAGACAAAGTAAAACTAAAACACTCTGACACAATAACTCGTCACAGGCCGTGAGAGAGAGTCCGGTCCGTGTGCTGCAGAACCTTCTGAGAATCACTCGCCTCCCTCGTTTACATTCCTGAGTCGGGGCCGCGATGGTCTGGATTTGAACTAAGGTTGAACTGAACGGGCTTTACTGAGGGACTTTACTGCAGTTTATCAGCGGGGCGGAGGCCTGATTCGCCAGCTTGCCTGAACAAATGTTGAGCTTCCCCTGGTGTTTACTCAGGGATGGATCACTCCTCCTTCAACCTCTGCGTTTGTCATTGTTTAATCGATCGACTGGATAGCCTGAATTGTTTAAGACGCTCCTGACACGGTGACAACAAGACAAACTCTGATTTCACAGGGTTTTTCTTTCTCACGGGTTCTTCAGTATCGGTATCAGTATCACATTTTCACAAAGAGATTGATCGATCTTAGTGTCAGAGGAGGGCGGGACGTTTGAGGAGCAGATGTTGTTCAAGTAAAAAAAAGAAAAAGAAATCAAAGAATATTATTAGTTATTCACAACATGTACAGTAAACTCCTGTTTTGATTTATGAGACATCTTGAGACTTTCCCCTGCAAAATATTAGAGGATGGAATCAGCTGCTGAAACACTGACAGGTGAATTTCAAGCGGGAACTTTTTTTCTACAACATATGTAACATTTCTTTTCCAGAAGTTTCTTCATTTAAAGTGGGAATATCAATCATCTGGCACATATGGAGAGCATCCAGAGTGACAAAGATAGACGGGCTGACAGACGGCAAGTCTGACATGCCGCTAACCACAAACACACACCATCCACCCGTCGGGAGACACGCGCTGTATTCCTCTGAGATCGAGAGAGAAAAGACGGTGTGAGCGAGTGTAACAGCAGCACGGAAGAACAGTGGCGGGTGAGAAAGTCAAAGACAGAAAAACTGACTGAGGAGGGGAAAAGGTCCAGAAATCTAACAACCATCTCAAAATCACCCTCCTTTTCCTCGCATTGCAAAACTTTAAACCACCACTCCGTGTTTCGGTACCACCTCGACATCCTGTTTCTACACACGCACACGTACATGACATTAAAGAAAGAAAGATGCTCTAAATATGCCGTTTCACTGTGACTTAAAACGCCTTCCTGCCAAGTGTTTGATGATTATCACTGGTCTTAGGCGGCAGCAGCCGTCGTAGTATCTTCTGTAGTATTGGCACGAATCCTATAATGTGCATCGCTGGCACTGGAGGCCCCACGGCGCAGCACGACAACAACACACAACATATGAGGCGTCATATATAATATATATACCTGCAGTTAACGTAGTTGTAGTTGATTATTCGACCTCTCAAGTTTTTTTTATATCATCTTTTAATGGCTGAAAGTGGAGGTCGCAGTACGGTGGCCTAATCTGACTCACTGCTGCTTGTGTGTAGAATTATATAGAAACCAATGGAGAAGGGTGTCTGGACTTAGACTGATATTTACGTTGATAACACTGCAGCTGGTACTAGTGAGTATGTTAGCTTGTTAGCATGCTAATATGCAAACAAGCCAACTTGGTTCGAGAAACCTCTGATTCGTTTTATTGCTCAGTTTAACCAGGTCTGGCGTTTTAGATTAGGGACATCATCATCATCATCATCATCATCATCATCATCATCATCATCATCATCATCATCATCATCATGCCAGAGGAATGGCATGATGGGAATGGTTTGTTGTAACTGTTCACGATTATGCCATCTTCCTGGGGGGTTTCATTTGCACCACTCACCAGATCCTTCCGAGCGCCCGTCGCTGCCTATGAGCGGCACTGTAATGGCTGCCGTGGCGACGCCATCTGTCGGCATGGTGGTGTAAACAACAGGCAGCGACTGCACCACCACGGGGATGGTCTGCAGCTGGCCCACCTTGCTGGGCATGCTGACCGAGGGGATGGTGTGAATGACGTGCAGGATCTGCTGTCCCCCGGCGCCCTGCGTGGCCAGGATGGAGCCTGGGGAGAGGACCTGGGGGGAGAAGGGGGGTGTATGAGTTGTTGCTCTGACCCATTCTACAGCTTTACTATAAAAATGGAAGGAGGTTGTAGTTACCATGGAGCCTATCGATTGTACCGCAGAGGGGACCGGTGTGGCCGACAGGCTGGGTTGGGTCACGGCGCTGTTGGGCGCAGGGTTGACTGTGACGCTCGTTGTACAGGCGGGGAGCGAAGAGGAGCGGGGTTTGTTGAGGGACAGGTCGACAGGCTCGGTCTGGTCCTCGGCAGGGCACGGCTGGGGCGAAGAGGGCTCCGTCTTACAAACTGGCGACTCAGTCTTCACCTTCAGGTCTGTTGGCTGTGGGCAGTCGGTGCCTATGTCTGCCTGCTGGAGAGAACAGGGGGGACGGGGGCGGGACAGGAGACACATAAGAGAAGTTTAGAGAACTGATTGTACTTAGGCTGAAAGATGAAACTGATATTTGTCCATTTTCATGACAGCTATAGACAAAAACTTGAACCCCAAGAAATAGATCTATTTTAGGAAGAAAAGCCTCTGTAACATTATGATACTCTATTAAGTCAGGTTTCATTTCAGATCTTACTTACTGACTCCTGAAACTGGCAGTCAACTCATATCCTCATCTTAAGAGCACTCAGACGGCACAGGCCTAATTTTATTTACAAACTCCTGTACTAATTAGACTGGTGTAATCGCAGTTAAGTGGGGCATGCCAAAAAATGTTGATACATGCTGCTTTATTGTTTGAACAGCCAGTGGGAGCTAAATAATCCTCCAAAACAGAAATTATTTTGTTATTTTCCCTCGATGCTGTGACACTGAGCTGGAGACACACAGGCAGAGGAAACTGTCTCTGTCTGTTACACATTCACCTGGCTGTTGCAATTGATTGGATACCAATACTGCACATATTCATATATATTATAGGAGGTGCAAAACAGCAGGAGGTTATTTCAGATGTTCGAGAAGTAAAAGTTCTGTCTGCACAGACAGTGTTAGGAGACTGAGACAAGAAACTCTCCCGGTTAAACCATCAGCACCATCAGCTTTAGGAAATGTCTGGCGCTTTAGATAAAAAGTCGAAGGTTCAAGCCAGTGCATGTAAAAAAAAGTGACAAAGAAAAGTTAACTACAACTCCCAGGGTGCATTTTTTGTTACAAAACATTCAGTCATAGAGCTTACAGCTGTTCTGCATTTGTCCAAACATTCAACAGCTTAAATCAGTTCACTTCCACATTCTGGCTTAATGTCAGGATGAATTCGTGATTTTGAATTTGCCACAGGTCTGATTTGCTTCACTTCTCCATGATGACAGCTGCGGAGGCTCATGGGTACTGTAGTATTTACACCAATTAGCCAAACTAAGCTAACACAAGAACCCAATGTCTGATCTTATTGTCCTGCGTTTCTTTGTTTAGGTATATTAATATGTTCCTGAAACCTGCTCAGCCCTGCACATACCGTATATCTTTCAAGATGTGAAGTGACTTTTTCTATGAGGAACTGCTTCACCCTGACTAAATACTTTCATATAACTTGCATCAGACTTTTTCATACTACGCCCTGGTTTTTCTCAGCGTCCTCAGAGGAATGGGGCACCCCATTCGCCACTGGAGCCACCCAAGGCTCAGCTGCCATGTAGCTCGAAAAGCACAGGGAACAATGGCTGCTGTGTGGGACACTGAAGGGGGAGGTGGAGGAAAAAGAGAAAGAGAGAGAGACAGATAGAGAGAAAGAGAGAGAGAGAGAGAGAGAGAGAGAGAGAGAGAGATAGAGAAGGGCTGGGCGGGTATTGAGAGAGGCTGGTACAGACTGAGAGAGAGAGTGTAAAGAGAGACAGGAGAAATGGAGTGAGAGAGGGAGCAGCAGTGAGCCTCCAGTCCAGGAGCTGGCCCCTGTCCAGTTCAGCTGAGCATAGCTTGGCTCTGGGTGAGGAGGAGAGGGTGGAGACCACGCTACGCCCTTTTATCGGGTCACACAGTTCAGCTGGAGGCTGGGCTGTGTGGCGGTGGGTGAAGACACAAATATGGCCGGTAAACAGTCTCCTGCAGTCAACGTTCATTACATATGCAAATAAGCACCGTTACAGGAGCATATCAGTGGTTTTGCATGTTTTATAGTGCTTTAGAAGAGCTGTTTGTTAAACTCTCCAGGACTGTGCGTGTGATGTTCTCATCCTCTCTGTTTTACATTAGCGCTGAGAACATGTCACAAACAAACCTCACAAACAGAACCTGCACCGAACATGGCTGAGATAAGGAGGAAATTAAGGAGCTAAATGGGAAGCAAAGGAACAAGGTGAGAGGGAGCTGCTGAAAAAACATTACAAACAAACACACACACAAACACACACACAAACACACACACACACACCTGCACCACAAGTTGGCTGAAGACAGAAGGGATTTAAAGAGCTCTTACTATGTAGAAAGGAAAGGAAAGGAAAGGAAAGGAAAGGAAAGGAGAGGAAAGACAAAAAAGGGGGGATCAGTGAGGAAGAGGAAGCCGGGCTCTAATGTGATTATAGAGACACAGCTTTAAAAAAAAAAAAAAAGGAAAAAAGCAGAACAGAAAATCAAGTGTGAAAGAAGTGAGGGAGTGGGTGAGGCAGAGAAGAGAGAAAGAGACGAGAGAAGAGAAAGAGAGTGGGTGGGAAAGGCCTTGTGTTGCCATGGAAACTGGGAGCTATCAGCTGACTCCATGTTTTCCACTCGTTCCCCACCCACCACCAACTCCCTTCCCTTTCTCTCCCAGTCCGTTCATCTTTCCATCACTTCACCCCCCCCCCCCCCCCCCCCCGTTTCTCTCACTCTCTCTATCGTGGACCACACCCCTTTCACCTTTCTCTCCCACACCCCCACCTCTCCCTCCAGCATCTCTTGCTCTTTACATCAGCCACACCTTTGTTTCTTCCCACCTCACCCTCCAATCCCTCGTTGGCTTCATTTCCACCCACTCTCTCTCTTCTGTTCGTCTCTTCTCCTCCATTCTCTCTTGCACCCGGGGCCCCGCCCCCCTCTCCTAATACTCTCTTTTCCTCTTTTCACAGTTGCTCAGATTAAACCCACAACTCTTTGAAAAAATCCCCAGAAGAAGACACTGAAAGCCTGACGTCCTCTGGAAAAAATAAATAAATAAAAAAGGAACAAAAAAAACCTCACTGGACTCCTGCAAAGCTCTGTGATCTGAGACACAGGATGAGAAAGGAGAAGAAAAAAAAAAGGGAAGACAGAAAGAGAGAAACTTTCTGATATGAGGTCAGACTGATTAGCTTAAAGGGGAGGATGTATAGCAGCTCATTACCCAGTGGAAGAAAACACTTGACACTCTTCACGCTGAGCCACAGATGTTAATTTCGGGCCGAGACGAGAGGACACATCGGGCTCTGTATCAGAGGGAGGATTTTTTTTTATGCTGGGCTTGTACAAGAGAAGTGATTGTACTGAAATTTTACTAATTTCGTGGATTTTAAGGAGCTGAGTTAAGATTGACCAAAGCACATTTTTGTGATTAGCTTTGGTCACAAGACAATGGAGCCCTTTTTCCATAGCCAATTAAGAAATACTGACATTTAAAGGTCCCATATTTTACAGTTTTCCTGCGTTTAATTTGAAGTGATGATCCATAAGAAGATATATTTGTGGTTTTAAGAACCAAAAAACCATCTCAGTGTAGTTTTACATCTCCTCTCTCAGGCTTCTCTCTGGAGCTCTAGCAACAACAGGTCGATGAGCCAATCAGAAGAGAGGAGGAGGCTCTGAGGCTCTTTTCTGATTGGCTGACTGTTTTCTGAGTGATTTAATAAAAATTAAAAACACTACACCAAACACAAAGCAAATCCTAAAAGGTTGGATGGTAGGTCCAGGTGGGCAGGGCTTGGGGCAAGGCTGACAGCGGATACTGCATTGTTGTGACATCACAAGGTTACAGAAGTCCTGACGGCTCGTTTTAAGACTTGGTTTCTGAATACAGGCTGTGTGCATTTTCTGAGGACTGAGCGCTTTGATACTTTCAAAGTATTAATATAGAACCTAAACCTGCTCTATAATCAAGAAATACATGGAAATCTACCTTTATACAATATGGGACCTTTAAGCACATTTATTGTATTGTTTTGTACGTATCATTATGGTTTTCTGTTCAGGTGGCAAAAGTTTTTCGTCCACATGAATATCATCATTTGAATTTTGAAAAATAAATATGCTAATAACAACCATCCAAACCACCAAAAGAGCCTTTTTAAAAATGTATCCACTGACTGCTTTTAAAAGATCCAGTTTTCAATGTCAAAAGCGAATAAATTTATTTGGCTGATACTAAATAACTTGATTTACAAAAAAAAAAAACTCTTGAAAGTTGATTTGAGGGCAACAGCAGATGTTTTGAGCTCAGGAGACAGCGTTAAAATAAGTATTAAAGGTGGTACAACCTCACAAATATGTTGTCTATATTATAAAAAAATTACTATATACAGGTATTTTACCACAATACAACTTAATGGCTAGGCAGTGTTTCCTCACTGGGCTGGGGCTGATATTCAATGATACTGAATATCGTGATATTTCCCCCCATATGTGATATTTTTCATAATACGGATTTTTCTTTTCTTGCACTTTTGCACAGTTTGGATACCACTCGAGCCTTTCCCCCAAGACCCTTTATTTGCATATCAACACACGGACCCACGGTTTCTCTTTTCACACAAAGGAAGAGACTGAACTTCACTTGAAAGTACAGTGTAACCTTTCGCTGAAGCAGAATTCATTTGCATTGGTTGTGAGTCAGACAGTGGCACAGGATCATAAATTGACGGTCTCTGAAGCAATCACAACAATCTGACGGAGCCTGAACACAATCCACCTTAAAACAATAAACCTGACGTGTCTGAGTGCAACAAAACCAAAAACCAAAAAAAAAAAAAAAAAAAACCTTCACTGAGCTGTGACGTGTTGCAGTGGATCTTGCCAGAGTACTCCGCTCTCTCCCTCTTGCACTTCTCAGTTCAACTGCTCCACCATAAAATGGGTCACCCAGTCTTCGCCTTGCAATTAATTCATGTGATCTCTAACTTGAATGGAGGCGGGTAGCAGCTGTGACTGCAGTGGGGAGAGAGCCAGGCAGAGAGAAAGATGTAAAATGTCCAAAGGACCTTAATCACGCTGTCCTCACGCTGGGTCCCATACAGATAAAGTAATGAGTGATTTACAGTAGCCTTATATGTCCACATAGGAGTGTTTACATGGTACAGTAGGTATGATTACAGCTCATAACATCGTCGTATCAGAGACACTTCGGCCGCAAACTGAACCCTGAACACTGCGTCAGCGACTGTTTTTTTTTTTTTTATGTGACTGTGCCAATTTAACAAGGGGTTAATAGGTAACGCTAAATATGGTGGCAGTGCTAGGTTAACAACACACCTACGTCAACCACCACATAACATATTGATGACAGGTTTCGTGGCAAGTGGAGCCAAGAGCAACAGCTTCCACTCCAAACTCCCACTTTGAAATTACTTTTTAATGATTATAATAATATTTCCATACTGTAGGTTAGAGCCTGCTCCCTAAAAGATGGCTAGTCTCACTTTACTTTGGTACGTTGGCAAATGTTTGACGCTAACAAGCCTCAGCAAGTGGAAGAAACGTTTAGACAATGTTATACACAGTTTGCAAATGACCAACAAAGCAGGTCTCGCTGGTCACAAATGACTCCACTCACGGGAACCTCTACACAAACCTGTGACACAATAGATTACTTATTACTTTAACTGTGCAAACCGCAGTAGCCAAGTTCCAGTCTGATTTCTGGGCTGCACTTCTCTCTGCCGCTACTGGCCTTTCTAGTTTTACAATATTCATTCAAGCACGATAATGTGGCGTTGTCCCGAGCGTCTGATACTTCAGATCTTCACGTTCTTCAGGTAACGTGAAAATTCAGTGGAAATTGCCAACAAGGTTCAGGAAATGTGCCAAGTTCCTGCCCAGGTGGTTCTAAAAAAAAAAAACCAACAACAGACCTGCTAACACCGCCCTTGCTTCACTTATACTGGCTTTCGGTGGTGAATATGATCACAGATCACACAGCAAGAGGATCATACGCGTTATAGTAAAATCTGAATTCCACTGAAGCCTAAAACACTTTCAGTCCCCAAGTCGATGTTGTTGTTTTTTCTACAGGCAGAAATCAATAGGTCTCGAGGTGACACAAACTCTGCTGTGACTGTTTGTGTATGTGGAAGGTGAAGGGAGGATGGAGGAAGGAACGGGATCCAGTGGGGAGGTAAAGCAAACAGGAGAAGGGTGGAATGATGAGAGATGAAGGGAGAGGCATTGATTTGCTGGGAGTGTGTACTTGTCAATGTCATATGTGATCAGCACTACTTAATTATGATTTTTTAAAGGCAGTATATGTGTGGTGCTGAATTTATATGTGCATGTGTTGTATGTATGTGTGTGTGTGTGTGTGTGTGTGTGTGTGTGTGTGTGTGTGTGTGTGTGTGTGTGTGTGTGTGTGTGTGTGTGTGTGCTAGAGGACGTGGGGTGTGGAGACAGATATGGACGATATAATAAAGACATGAGAGCAAAAACAACAGCTGGGGGAGATATTAACAACGAAGCACGCGGCCCCGCCTAGCACACTCACACACACATATGCGGCTCCACCCCCTCACAGCCTGACCCACCCGAAGAAACACCAACTGCCCCCCACCCTGCGTTAAAGTGTAAGTCTACTCCTCTCTCTCTCTCTCTCTGTCTCTCTCTGTCGCTGGTTCACCCACCTGTCAGCAGGCTGATCCCAGCACAGCTCACAGTGTCTGTTAGCCAGCGTTAGCGTCTGCCTAATGTTACCTAATAGGAGTTGCCAGTGTTGATTTCCTGGGTGCTTAGTAACTTCTCTGTCCCTCACTGGATGGCCCGACTCTAACCTTAAAGCAAACTCTGCTCGAGTTTTGATTACTCATCAAATCTGCCAATCAAAAGAAAAATCCCCCTCCACACAAAACACACCAAATAAATATATAAATAAGACAACCTGAGTAAAAAACATGTTTAGGGAGGAATCTTATTAAGAGCCTCAATGTCTAATTATGCATTTGTAGCAAAGAACATCATGTATATTCAACTTGTAATTAATACTACCCCTGTACGTGACTTTAGCATATAAAGGCGTAATTAGCAGACCTTTATTGAATGGTTGTTTAATTAGAGATACCGTTAGTATTCCACGAGCTTGCCAATGAATAAGTGCTTCAATACAAAGATTTAGATCTTTATGCAGTCATATTTCAATAAAGGAAAATCGAGCTCGTATTACTGCGGGGACAGAAAGGTTCATCTTGCAAAGAATTGCTAAAGAACGTAAAGGAAGGCCTCTGATTGAAGGTAAGACATATGCAAAAAAAAAGCTCTTATTCCTCACCTAAAGTTTCTTATTTTAGTCTCTGCACACTTGAAAACAAGAGGAAAGGTCTGTTTCTCCGCCTGTTACAATGGTTTGGAAAACCCTTCATGTCCGTTATGAACATTTTACTTGAAAACCTTGAATGAAGAGAGAAGGAAGAGAGGGAGCTCTGCGACAGACAGATGTGGATGCCGTTGCAGTTCACCATTTGTTTTAACTTCCAAATCTTTTACATAACTGAACTAAACTAGACTTGTTTAAAACCTGTCTGATTGTTTGTGTTGCAACGCCCCATCCAATAATACGCTCTCATGAAATCTATTTTTCTTGGTGTCCCTGAGAACGTCTCTCCAAACTTCATTTATTAGTTCTCATACGTTTCTCTGTAATCTTTTTAAAATGTGCCTGAACTTGTTGCATCCAGCTGTGTGAATATACAGTACAGAAAGCGTAGGCAGAGAGAAAAACAGCTCGACAGTGCTCGTGTTTCACGGTCTTCGGTTGACACCTCTGAGTCACTCATATATGAACAGTGCCCGCAGTGGGTTTTCCAGTAATCCAAGTGTGCCCTCAGGTTGCTAACAAAGTGCCACTTTCAGTTTCTCTTTGCCCTCTTTACAGATGCAGTGTCACACAACTAAAAACGCATCCAGTGTCACAATACCAAGCTTTTAACAGAGGCCTTGGATCGACTGCCAAGTAATTCACTGATCATGAAACAAGACTTTTCAACACTTTGTTTTTCTAAAAAAAAAAAGCCTCCCTCCTGCTACGCACTGCCAAGGGTGGAGCGACGTAAACTAGCCTATTCACCTAAGTAGAAACAAAAACCAGAGTTGAGACAAGTCTACAGACCCATCCTTCATCTCAAAATCGTCACATTTAATAAATGGAAAACCACAAACATCTTAGCTCCCGGGAGCCAAACGCTCAACACCGGCGATGCTCGTTACGGATAACGTCAACGCCCGCGACACCTCGGCTTAACTCAGGAAACAGTCTATTGTTGTTGGACCCAGGTGAATTTATCTCACCATGCTGGGACTTTTTTTTTTTGTACTCGGTTGTATAACATCCTAATTTTAAATGACTGAATGACTTGTTAACATGAAGATTTTTGCTGCTGATGTCAGACGGGAAGCAGTGATGAAAGTGAAAACTGTGCGGCTTGTTAGTACTCATACTTGGTATCCGGAGATGAATACGTCTGTTTCTGAGCCAATAACAGACATTAACAAATACTTTAAGCTATCTATATTGCTGCGAGGAAACCTGTGTGTAACGTGGTGATTCTTTCTTTACAAAGAATGATGAAGATGACAAAGTGCAGCCGTTTCCGCAAAAGTGCTTTTCAGACATCTCCAATGATGGAAACGACACAGAACCACTGTACCCATACACAGGATTCATAAACCTGTGAGTTCTCCTCACTCTGTTTTATAAATCTCAATCATTGTGGAACTGAGGACACGTGGACGAAGCTCATTTCCTCTCCCACAACGGCAAAGAAGAAGAACAGCGAGGAACCAGAGCACCTGTCATTACAGACAAGTGGCTATACATGGCTGTGGCGTTTAATTTATCACATATATCTGTAAGCCATCATCACTGCGATATCTCAGTTATCATTATCAAACATCAGAGGGATGATCAATGATGGATTTACAGCACTCGTATTGAAACAGACTGGCTTCACTGAGGATCAGTGGGGAAATAAAGGCTCAAATATAAATAAAAAGAAAGGTCATCGCTCACTGTGATTTTAAATGAGAAACAAAACAACTACGATTATGTCTCTTGTCTTCTATTTAATCTTCTTATCATTTCACCTCCAGCTGCTTCTAGAAAACACTGTGTACGCCTTATCTGAGGTGTACACGAGCTGCATACATCTCCCACTCTGCCTTCCAGTGCGGCCGGTCGGAACGACACTTTCGCATGCTGACGGCTGATGGCTATCTCACATCTCCGGTGTTTCTGCAGGTCCCTCGGTCGTGTTGCGAGTCCTCACAGATCAACACCGAGCGTATAATATGCCACTAAGCGCATGAACTGTTTGGGCAGCGTTTCAGGTGAAATAAGGTCAGACAACAACAACAAACTATAATCCAAGATGTCACCTCCGCCTGTTTTGTTGCCACAATCTCATTACTTCATCGGGTGTCACCACTGTTTACGTCGTGCGAATTCCCCGGTGTCAGCCAGGATGACTGGGCTCGTTCCTCACCTGCTGCCTAGTGTGGATATACAGTTCTCTCAAATTATCTGGGTGCACACACAGTGCACAGTCTGTGATCAGTGATCCTAACAAACATATTGATAAACTACCATGCCTAAGTAGCACTTACTATGAGCTTCCAGTACACTTCTTTACCTGATCTCCTTGCACTTATTGAATAGATGTAGTACTTATATTGGGGCAGATAGGCAAACTAAAGCATCGAAGTTTCAGCATATAATCTAACATACCCCGAGTTTTTATGTCAGACGTATCTGACCTCTGGTGACCTTGAGAGGTCATTGAACTCGGCATTGCATTTTTCCAGTTTTTGCCCCATTTCTCCATTATATTTACATAGATATGGATATCTTTGCCAAAATTGCATAAACATGATTGTTTGCTGCTGTGGCCGTTTGGATAAAAGTGTCTCCCCAATCAGTAAATGTTAAAAGCAAACACTGTGTATAATGAGCCGAAAGCTCAAAAAGAAACAGTTGGTAGAACGTGCTGTGTGACTTTGTCAGAAATCAAAACAGTTTATGTCTGTTCTGAACGGTCACACTGGAAGATAGGATCAAAAGCAAACCGAACACAATAATGGTTTAAATATGGGGATAACAACACACTCTCTCCTGGAAGACTTTCCTAGTGTTGCACTCATTTGTTATAGCTGTGTGATGAATTGAACAAATGGAGTTGAGAGAAAACACTGGACAGGTGAGGGGGGAGGGGGCTTTCTCTTTAACCAGCTTACAAGCAGTCCAGGTGACACATACAAACAGCTGAATGCTACAGCAGGGGAAGCAGAACTGACCCACGCATTCATGTATTTCACAGCAGACTGGACACAACATGATATCAGTGGTAAACATCAGTCGACCTGCTTAATGGACTACATGATACTCAGATCAGCTCTGAATAAAGTCATATCTGACTTCCTGTCCCAAACACAGCAGCTGCTCTTACTTCCTGGAAGCTACACTCTGGAGGAAGTGGGCTGCCAACAATGACATCATCATCCTGCACCAGCAGAGGAAACTGCACCCGTCCAATATCTGCAATGCATTCACCTCTCTCTCTCCCCCCCGACACCATCTCTCCATCCCTCTCTGCATCCCAAAATTGTGAATGTGCTGTCCTCTGAATGGATTGAATGCTCTGAACACAGGCGTGTGCGCACACACACACACACACACACACACACACACACACACACACACACACACACACACACACACACACACACACACAACACACACACACACACACTGACTAACACTCATGCTAGCAAAGCCCTCCTGGCAAAAGCACAGTAAATAGGCCTCTAACCTCTTATGTCTCACGCTCTCGCACACACACAGACACACACACACACACACACACACACACACACACACACACAGAGAGTAATAGAGTGTGTTGTGGCCTGTCTTTGTGCATGACTGCTCCTGTTTGCTGGAGGACAACTGACTTGTTTATGTGCATACATCAGTGACACACACACACACACACACACACACACACACACATGCACAGAGGACCTCATTGTGTGTTTGTGTGTGTATATATGTGAGACAGAGAGAGAGAGAGAAAGAGAGAGAGAGAGAGAGATTACAGGGCTATTCACTGTGCTGTGCTGGCAGGTATTCAGTATGTGTGTGAGTGTGTATGTGTGTGTTCGCCTTTGGCTGAAGTGGCGAGTTAGAAAGGGAGGGAGAGAGAGAGAAAGTGAGAAGGGGGCAGGGAGAGAGCGAGAGAGGTAGAAAAACAGAGAGGGAGAGAAAGAGAGGTGGTGGGGGGGTTGGTTTGGAAAGGTGGAGGAGGAAGAGGAGAAAGAGGTGGAGGATAGGAAAGGGGGTTGGGGGGGGTCAGGCTACACAGTCTTTTCGGCAACTCCCGCCAGAGCTGTGGTTGCTATGGCGACGGGGCGGGCGGAAGCAGAGCCTCCCTCGACATATCCTATTAGGGCGAGAGAGGGAGTGAGAGAGAGAGAGTGGAGAAAGAAAGAAAAGAGAGACAGAGGAGAGAAAGAGAGAGAGTGTTGAAAGAGGAAGCAGGAGACGAACAACGGCGGGAAAAAGAGAGATGTGATGAGATAGTGTGTGTGCGTGTGTATGTGTGTGTGTGTGTGTGTGTGTGTGTGTGTGTGTGTGTGTGTGTGTGTGTGTGTGTGTGTGTGTTCTGGGGAAAAATAAAAAGGAGATTGAAGAGAGAGAGTCTCCGTCTAACTATTGCTGAAAATCCATAACGAGGCCGCAGAATGACCTTCGACCTCGTTCGGACACACTGACAAAACAAAAGCTAACTTGTATGAACCAGCCACCTCATTCTCTCCCTCTGCCCCCAGCTTTCCTAGTCCTAACTGTCCAGCTACTCTTGAGCAAGGCATTTAACGTCATAGTGCACGGTGGCCGGTGTAGGTGTCTACGAAACGGCAATCAGGATCCCAGACCACATCCTCTCCTGAATTCAAGAGCCTTTTTCCTCCCAATAACACTGACGTATGATTGTCTGTGACCTCCATAGTGTTCAGCGTGGTCTCACGCTACGCCATTTCCTCTGTAGCCCGATGCACTCTGTCCACAACAAGTTCTCTCCCTTCCAGGAGTTGTTGTTGCGGGTCAACACCGAAGAGACACAAGCTTAAAATACAAGCAGAGACCTGCAGTTTCCAAAAAAACAGAGATAATCTGCAGCTATTTTGATAATTAACTGATTATAAAAGTCAGAAATTATCAGGTTGCAGCTTCTGAGTTGTTCAGTATTTAAAGACCTTAATCACCTGGTGGCAGATGTATTTTTCGCTATTTTCCAGCACCAAATCATTTATCTCTTAACCAAGAAAGTAAATCTACAGATAATTGCCTTTCAATTTTTTTGATGTGTTGATGATACACGAGTCATATTAGAAGTGATAAGAAACAAACTCGAGTTAAGACAACACATGTAACATTAAGTAGGATGTGAGGCGTTTAAGTGCCTGCAGGTTCCCAACGGAGCGAATACCAGGAGGATCTGCTTCCTGGAGACTTTATCTTTGGACAGGAAACTCCACTCCCCTCTGTTCGAAGCAGTCACAGAGGTGTGGTCAGCACACACACACACACACACACACACGCACGCACATACACACCCTCTGCTTAATGATGCCTTACGCAATACTACTCCACCCAGCCCCCACCCTTTACTAACCCAAACCACACCATGCCACAACACAACACAAATGCACTTACACACATCGGGCTCTACCAATCCCCTCCCCCAGTCCTCGGCCCTCACAGCCTCATGTGAAAACACTGACTTAAAACTGCTTTTTGTCCAAAATCTAAGATGTTTTTAAATCAGCGAAACCGGAGTTTACTTTCTCACAGCAGGTGAACACATTTGATCTTGTGGGGTCAAATTACACGACAGTCTCCACCAGTTCCTCAGCTTGACATTACACTTTCTGTATATTATTTGTCAGTCAGTTCCTGTAGTCAGCTAAATAAATGATCAACTGAGGCGACTGATAAAAAAATGAATCACTGAATCATTGAAAACATGGCAAATAACCTTCAAAAGTTATGAGCACTGACATAATGTAACAGTATTTTCAGAGCAGTTTTTTTAGCTAAAACACAAACACACAAAAGTGAAAATGCACTTATTGAGAAAATGGAGGCATGTAAATTTAAATCTAGAAGAAGCCCCATTATTGAGCCTTGGGGAACTCCTCAGATCATATTGGAGACAAATGTGCTCATAAGAGAGTGAAACTTTTTTTTAGAATTTACATTTACAAACCTTTTTTTTTGTTTTTTCTATTTGGAAAAGTTCGAATTATGTGATCAGATGTACTGAAACAAAAAAATTCCAGCCATTACAGAGCCATAGGCCAAATGTAATTGGCTTCTTACTGTGACTGGTGGCAAGTCTGGACAGGTTTGATTTAACTTTCTCACTCTCTTGCCTTGATAAGCTTTGAAAATGTCAAAGATGGGGTCAGCACAAAATAAGAACAATAAAGGAGCATCAGCTGAACAGCTCATTCATCAAAGCAAACCTGACATTATCTGTTCAAAAACCTGTCAAATACTCAACCTTGGTAAGACAACATTTAAAAATTAACTTCTTTCCCAGGTTTTAAACCTTCAGACCAATGTAGAGTGAGAAAATCAAACCACAATCACGGCTTTGTATCAAACTAGCTGCAAATTAGCTGTCAAACTCTTTGCTCATAGATAAAGGATAAGGGGATCAGAGCAACTACGTGCCACTAAAAATTAACAAAAAAGTGAAAGTGAAAGCGCTCAACTTGCTCATCAATACGACACCAACTGAATATGATCTGCTTAACAGCTCAAGTTAATCTTAGTGGGTGAAGTAAATTTAATTTATCAGCCTCTGCAAAAATTCACTGTTATAAACTATTAATTTACTATTCAATTATTTCTTTAAAGACTTCTAACTCTGTGTGTTTATTTATTTCTCATGGTGGAGGTTTAGCTTAACCCCAATCCTAAACCCGATTTCAACCGAACCTAATCAAGACAAACCTCCAATATGAGATATTCAGAAACACCAAAACCTCCATTGGCTCCATATGGGTAAAGATGCTAACCGATTAACTTTACCTCCAATCTCCCTTCCCAAACACGCCACTCCCTGCTAATAGTCAGTCCTGCCTATCCCACATTCTCACATACCTAAAGTACCACAATCTGTAGGTCTGTGCGCTGTCCTGCCTGCCTCACAGATAGGCTGGAGGAATCTTGTCACATGGCGTTACAAAACCTGCTCAGCACATCTATCGCCATTTCAGTCAAAGTTAACAGGGTAATAAACACCTTCCAGTGTTGCCATGCCTTCACTGTGGGTCCAGCTAACCGGCTAGAGCTGTGGTCTTTTTCTCTGTAATTACAAGAACGGCCACATCAGTTAGTTTGACAGTTTTGTGAAAACCTGTCATTGCTATAGGCGAAGAGTTGAACCCTCTGACCAAAGCTCCATCATTACTGCAGCTTCTAGGGAGTAAAAATGTCTAATAGTTGAACCAAAATCTTCTTATTTTTACCCCGAGAGCCTCTTCATCGATTTGCAGAGGCCTCAGGACGTTTATTTGTAAGGACTATTTTCTCTGCTGCCACAGGAAATCAAGGCAATGACAGGTCAGAAAATGTACTGCTGAGGCGGATGAATATTCCTTAACCAAAGGTAGTTCCAGACATTCATTAAATTAAAAATATGTTTGAATAATTCTATATTATATGAATCTAGAGGTCATAAACTAAAGGTTAAATGTTAAAGTTTAAATATCAAACGGCACTTTTGGATACTGCAGTGTATGCTACAGCATTAGCAAGGTGCTCCAGGATGAAGAATATATTCTGGTGTCGATTTTGGTTCGTGTTCTCATTTCCGAGCCACTCTCCCAAACAGCTGATGTTCGCCATCAACCTTTGAATGATTTTTTTTTTTTTTGGGATGGACAAAAATAAAATCTCTCTTCTTGTAAAAGGCCTGTTAGCTTTCCTAAAGAAAACCAAGCTCAGTCTCATCTTCTAAAACAAAGAGCCGACTGGGACGAAAACATTGGAGGGAACACAGAGGACCAATTTACAGCAGTCATAATCCTGCAGTGCAGCCTGTCCTTATCTGAGCGTCCACACCCTCTCCACCTCTCTCCATTTGCACTCTTTCGTCATGTCTCCTCGCCATCAAATCATTTCTTTTTCTTTCCGTATCTCCTCTTCCCTCTGCTTTTCTATACTTCCTGCATCCTCCTCTCTTCATACCTCAGCCAGCCGACAACACCCTTCCCTCCTTCCTGCATATCTAGTCTGAGTTAATGGTGCCTGTGACTCTGACGGGCTTCACCTTATCATTACTCTTCACACCCTTTATTCTATGACCTCCTCAGGCTCTGATTATAACAAGATACATAGACCTACCTATCAGCTTAACACTAAAGCTAGAAACATGCCTGCACTGCCAACCTGTGACATCATCAGTTATGATTATATTCAAGTCACCACCAGTAATGATTAGGTCTTTTACCTCAGGACAATCAGAGAAGAGAAATTAAGTGAACTACAGTCAAAAATGTATACCATTTATGTAATTCAAATTGATCAAAAACACTGCTACAGAAGTCAAACAAGGATTGAGTCCCAACTATAGCAGCAACTATATCAGCTATAAATGCTTGAATTCACTTCTTGTAGATTTCTTTGGACATATAAAAATGAATGAGATTAATGTAATTTAATGTAATAAAAAAAAAAAAACACACAAACTGATTTTACTGATGAACATCACAAGCAGAAACCAACAAAGACACGACGGATATATACAATATGTAGGTGAGGTGCACGTGGCCAACAGTGTCTATTTAGGAATGGGGACTTTTGCTACGAAGCGTCTATTCCCAATAATGTCATTGCACAGATTCATTCATTAACTACCTTCATCAAACAATACCAGCAATCAAACAGTGTGAGAACACATTTTGATTGGATATGATGGATTTGTTATAGTCTAAAAACAATCTAAATATTGAATTATTCCTCTGGGGAAATGATCGGGTTGATTTGTGCTGCTCAAACCCTCCGAGACATTTACTGTTTATCTGAGAAAATAAAAAGTCAGACATAAAAATAAAAAGCGGACAGGCACTCCCCTTGCTTTAGAGAAACTCCCAGGTTCTGTGTAAATCACTGTGCAGCTCGACGCTCCAGATTAGCTTTATTTATTAGCAAAACAGTCGGACTGAAATAGTTTGATCCTGAGAGATAAAAAAACGCAGAGGAGTTCAAGCGGCGTGCAGGGTGACCCGAGAAGGACGTTTGGTCTTTCTCCTCAAAATGATTCACACAGCCTCTTGTCAGGGCGCTTTGGCGCTGCCGTGACCTCTGACCTCCTGACTATTTGTTTCACGGATCCTATTCTACTGATACGCTCGCTGAAAGTCAATCGGGATAAAAAACAAACAAAAGGTCAACTTTGATGCTTCAAATGCAAAAACCGCAAATGTCAACACACTCCACGACATGTGAGAGCAAATAAGTGTTTGTGCATGAAGTGTGTTTAATGACTTTCTGCAGCTTTTTATCCGTCCACACATCAGGACCAGACTGCTCCTCCTGCTCCCTCATTTTCCTGACATCATGTTGACAGAGCAAAGACTCATCATGATCTTAATATATCCTGTCGTCTTTATATATCCAAGGAAGCCAGCCAGAGGTCACAAGTCTTTTTTCTTTTCTTTTTTTTTTTAACTTCACATTCACACTGTTCAAATAATTCATTCACCGCTGCTGGAGTCCCTGGGAGGTTAAAAGCTTTGCTTAAAGGCCTTCCAGCAGTAAGGTCTCATTCACTTTTAATGTCCAGAGATTTCCAACTGGTCTGGGAACTGCTGAACCTGCTGTTTACATCCTATAGAATCAGCCGTCATGTTAGCGTTGTGCTTACATGGAAATCAGAATCGAATCGATAAAATGCCAAACATTCTCTGGTTGTCAAATCTGAGAATTCCTCTCTTTGTAAACTGGAAGCTTTTTTAGGATTTTGACTGTGCGCTGGAGTAAATCGCCTCTAAAAAGTCTGGGAAACTGGGAACTATTTTTTTCAAATTCTCTGGCATTTTATAAACTAAACCATGGATTAGTTACTAGAAAAAAGAACTGACTGAAATCTTTGTCTCTCTCATCTGCAAACTCAATGCAAGGAAGTTCTTCCTTCCTGGGAAAGAAAAGCTGAGCCGCACAGGAAATGCTAGGTGTTATGATTCTGGTTTGTTTGGAATAAACAGTAGAAAAAGAAGAAGCAGAAGTAGAAGAAGAAGAAGGAGTTTGGGTGGTTAGAATCTGCTGCGGTACTCAACACTAGAAACAGCTTCACCTGCATCGACAGGTGTCTGAAACCTCCATCACATCTCCAAACTCCTCCTCCACCTCACCAACGCCCAATCCATCCACCTGCTTCACCCTCACCCACCTCTACATGCATATTTCCTCTATCCATCACTCCTCCATCAACTTCACTCTCGCACTCCCTCCACCTATCCTCAGATCTACATCCATCATCGACTCATCCTTCATTCTGCGCTCCACCCACCAATCCACTACCCACGATCTCTCCATTTCACTCTGCCCTTCCCTTTCCACCAGTCCTCTCCGTCCTCTGTTCATAGGAAACTTCTTGCATCTCTCTGAAATCAAATCGCGGCTAATTCTGAATGATAAAGTGGAGCGATGACTAAAGACGGATGCATCTGTGTCGCTGTGATGAATTATCTCAGAACACTCGCATTAGAGGGCACTGGCCTGAGGAAGACATCCTCAAAACATGAACGTAGGACGCAGGTAAAGGTCAAGCAAAGCTGTTAACAAACAGTTTAGAGTTGATATTAGTCACAGGTAGGATCCAATTTCACAAACTAACAGCCAGAGGCACGGTTTCACATCTCAATATGCAGCTAAAATTCTTAGTGCACGCTGTACTCGACTCTATTCACAGTCAAAATGCCGCAGCTAATCGTGTGTTTTTTAATACGGTTTTGAAGAATTTCTTTGTCCGTGTGTCAGCAGGGTTTTCAAAAACCAATTAAATTTACTGAACAGATACGGTGTGAAACAACTGATTAAACTGAAATGTAGCTGAGTACATTTGAGTGTTTGGTGATCTGAATCTCGGGGGGGGTTGACAAAAAATGTGAAAATAACACCAGGTTCACACACAAATTCCAATGTATGAGATATGAGACAGGAAAGCCGAAACTCACAGTTGACCAGGTAAATACCTAAGAGGTGTCCTTCACACTGAACACACACTGCCACTAAACCGCAGAACTACAACACTAACCTTGTACAAACGTGTAAGCTCAGAGGAAATGTTGACAAGTAGTCACCGACATGTTTGCACTGAATATTGAAGATAATGGTAGATGTGAAGAGATTTAAATCGAGGTGATTGTTTCCTGAAGAATTTACGCTGCGCTGCGAGCCAATCCTAAAACAGTGTGCAGTATCTGTACGGTAAATCCTGTGTTCATGCAAACAGTGAAAGAAAAACATAAATTCCCGCCCACTGTCAATAAAACTGAGTTATTATAGACACAAGACACAAGACACTTATATTATGAATCCAAAAAGCTGCATAAAGCCAGACGGTGTCAGGACTTAAGTTACGTTTACACTGACAACAGCACTGCATGGATCTGGTAAAACAAACACGGGGTGGCTTGGCAAAAGAAAAAGGTGAACCCAAGTCGACTTTTTCCCCAAACGAAACTCGACATCAGCCTTTGTCATTTCAAATATCCAGTGCTGACATGTGAACACCATATTTCTACTGTTTACCTGGCGACCGTGGCACGCTGTGGTAACCTTTCAGAGCAGTGAAATCCTTCCTCATAAGTTTATGAACTGTTGTGCAGAGTTTTGGCATCTGATGAGACTCTAACTCACGGATCTGTTACTTTCCTGGATTGTGTTTCATCATCTCAGCAGCGCCTGAAACAACACGCCCCCACAGCACATTTCTTTTAATGCAGGGCTGCGTTCGGTCTAAACGGCCACTCGGATAAAGCGTCTTAACCCATCCACACCAACCTCTAACATGGGTTCATCCAAGCTCAGTGCATCGGGTATAATTGGTGAAACTGTTCATTTATAATCCTATGACAATGTTTATTCTAGATGTTTGTTTTTGTAGTTTTGTCCATCTTTTCTGTCCATGGTGACACAAGAGACGAGCAGACTAGACAGGTCGTAAACAAGCCCCCGAGCGCAGCTGAAATGTGGGTTATAATCCCTCCATACACAGGAAAACTGTGTTTGCACAACTACAGCAAGTGTGTTCGGTCGAAGCTGAAGCAGGAAGGCGTCAGTAAACTGTGTTGGATATTTAAAATAGACAGTTTGGGTAATAAATTTACAACTGGCCTTTGTTTTCTCTTCCAAATGAGTCCGGCTGACCTGAGGTCGTCTGATCATGTGACTGCTCCTGTTGCTATTACAGAAAATGGACCCAAAACCAGAATGCCTCTTTGAAATCTAGTGATGATGATCTCTGGCTCATCTACAGTGGAGTATATGATTACGTGTTGGGCTACACCCACAGTAACAGCATTTCATTTTAAAACCGTCCAAAAAATGACCGTTCACGCACACTAGGCATGCGTGTGCAGGTGTAAACAGGAAGTGGATTGCCCACTCTGCAGTAGAGGGATAAACAGGAACGGTGAAAAGTGAATGTCGGCAGCTGTAGCAAAGACAAAGAGGTCAAAAACTTTTGTTAATTGTTACCCATGTTGAAGTCAGCGCCCGTAGTCGAGGCTGACGCCGTTGGTTTTCGCTCGGGAAGGGGTCACGTGAATCAGGGAAGGATTGTGACTGATAAGATCCAATCAGGAAGCGAACACGAGTGTGTCTGCATCATCGTTTCCAGTAGTCTTAGTTTCCGTCCGTCCAGACTAAAACGCAACCGCGGCGTATCCAAACTCAGCAGCGTTTGCAAAAGTTTCCATCTTAGAGGCTCAAAAACTCCGTCCAGTCATATGGACAAAGCAAAAGTGATGCGTTTTAAAAGTAGAACGTATTAGTGTGGATGTAGCCTTATAGAGGCCATGGCTCTACGCTACATACGGCCTCTGTGTTTGCTGTTCACTCTTGGATGTAAAGATACAAGATCAAATCTGGACGCCCTAAAGTTGAAACTCTAGGAAAGATTCATATTAATATTTGACAAATTGATTCTCAGTTAATCGCTGACTCATTCGTAAAACCTGCTGACGTCATGATGAGTTTCAAACCCCCGGATAAAATCTTCCTCCGGCGTCTGTCTGAATCTAATCCTGCGTGAGCTCGGCGTGATCGGACACGCCTGATCGTCAGCGATGCCACACCTGCCCACACCCACCTGACTATCATCCTTCCATCCGCCCATCAACTCTTCCGCTTCCTCACCCACAGATCCTCCACCCCATTCCTGCTAATCAATCAACCAATTACTTCCATTCAACCCCCCCCCCAACACCACCACCACCTCCTCCTCACCGTGCACTCCATCTCCTCTGGCTCCGGTTTGATCTGTACAGACGGCATGTCTGTGTCGCCCTCCTGCTTCTCCTCCTCCTGCTGCTCCTTTCCTTTCTTCTTCTTCTTCACAGGCTTTGTCGCCGCTTCCTCTCGCTCCTCCTCGCCTGATTCCTCCTCCTCCTCCTCCTGCGGCGGCTGAGGCCTGGTCACCGGCTCCTCCTTCTCCTCCTCTTCCTGGACTGCAGGTGGCAGAGGTGATGATGATGGCGGCGCTTGTTGTTGTTGTTGTTGTTGTTGCTGCTGCTGTTTTCGGGTCAGGGCGCTCTGCTTGGCCGGGCTCCTCTGCTTCTTCTGGGCGCCGCCAGCATTCTTCTTCTGCTTAGGAGTTGACTGGCACTGAGGAAGAGAAGAAGAAGAAGAAGAAGAGACAGAAGGTGAGTAGAGCACTGAGGGATTGATGACAAATTGGAGTAGAAGAAGTAGAAGGACAGGGGGTGGAGGAGGGGAGGGGAGGAGGTGATAAGGGGGGTAGGTGAGGAGGAAAAAAGGGGGGGTGGGGTGAAATGCAGAGAAAAGCTGTAGAAGAAGGGGGAGGAAAGGGTGAGAGCAAGGTATAAAAAAAAAAAAAAAAGCCAAAACTTCCAGGCCAGGGGGAGAGGGTGAAAGAAGGGATTTGTTAAAGGATTTGAAGGCGCAATGAGAAGGGAGGGGGCAAAAGAAGAGGAAAGAAAATGTTTTTTTTTTTTTTTTTAAAAAAAGAAAGAGGTGAAAAGATAAGAGGACGAGAGAGGAGGAAGTCGGGTAGGAAGGCAGGTAGGAGAGGAAGCAAGACAGGAAATGGCACAGTAGAGTTTGGAGGTAAGAAGCATTACCTCTGCTCTAAAAGCCTGCTAAAGAAAAACCCCCCTCTCAAAAATCTGCCAGAAGGGTGGAGGGAGGGGGGGGTGTGTGGGGGTAAAATAAAACACACACACACACACAAACACACACACTCTCTTTTAAAAAAAAAAAAAAAAAAAGAGATAGAAATTTGGAGACAGAGAAGGAAGAGAGACAAAGGCCTAATCCTGAGGCTGCCACTGAGGGAATGAGAGCGAAAGAGAAATAACAGAGACACAGAGAGAGAGCAGGGAGGAGTAGCCGTGAACTGACCCCTCCCTCCCTTTCAGCGGCAGGCAGGCCGACACACCCTTTTCTGGAAGCCGAGCAAAAGACACACACACAGAGAGAGAGAGAGAGAGAGAGAGAGAG
>NW_019174295.1:1187715-1212530 GCF_002260705.1 Seriola dumerili | reverse complement strand
AGAGAGAGAGAGAGAGAGAGAGAGAGAGAGAGAGAGAGAGAGGTGTGGGGAGTGCCAAGGCAGAGAGACTCAACACACACTTGTAGTAATGCTCACACCCCTTTCTCTTCTTCTCTGTCTCCATTTTTTTCTCCATGTCCACTTCCTTTCTCTCACATTGAACATTTCTACCTCTCTGAGATTCACACGCACAAACACAACTGTGGAAGAACTTCTCAAAAACTGTGTTGAAAACGCCAACAAATATAAAAACCAGTGTAATTTGACCTAAAGATTTAGTGAGGTGTAGCGCGACTCATCTTCTGTAATGTGACGACACTGATGATGCAATACATCGGGGTTGTGGGGTATCGACACGTTTGAGTACACATTGAACTTTTTTTCCATTAAAACAGCAGAAGCCAAAACTTCACAAACGTTCACAAGAAATTTGTCAAAAGAAAACTGACAAAATGAGGATTTAAATCATAAAGAATAAGTGACGAAAGAGCATGAAACTGTGAAAACGTGGCGCCAAAAAGTATTTAAGTTCAGTATACAGCAGTGGTGAAGTGAATTAAGTCAGATAGAGCATTCAAGGGTAAGTTTTTGGGGCTCTTAATTGATCAGCATTGATTCTTTTCCCAATCTATTAACACATAAAACACATTTATATTGACCATAATATTGACTTCAGTATGGTATAACAACATATTTATATATATACTGTGAATTAAACCATTTTCAGGTCGTTTTAATAAAGATTTTACAAAAAGGACACATTTGATTTTTTGTCCGAATATTCATTTACTGATTCATTTTCTTGTTTAACAATTAATTGATAAATTAACTAATCAATGTGACTTAAAGAGGCAAATGTTCATTCATTCATTCATTTTATGTCAGTGTGTTGTTCCTATAGTAACACTCATCTTTGTCCCACTCGTCTCCACGCTGCGGCCCACCACTGGGTTGTGACCCACAGCTTGATCCCTGCTGTTTTACACAGGTGGAAGTTGTAAAAAAAAAAAAAAAAAGATAGATATATAGATAGATAACTTCCCCTCCCACTTCATGCTTTTCTTCCTCTCTGAGCTCAGCTGTTGCTGATGTGAACACAGTTACAGCCGACGCTTCAGTGGAATTTTTTAACGCTGTGGTTTTCAACAGAACTCGACTTTGTGAGCTCTGCGTCTAAGTGCCTTGAATGTGATTAAACACAAGCTGAATCATCTTGTCCCAGTGACGGTGGTTGTGCGGCTGAACCTGCGCGAACTACAGGACATTTAGGCAGAGCGATGGGATGGGATGGATTAGTATAAATCGTGTCATCCACTGTGAGCGAGCGTTGAAAAAAAAAACAGAAACAGGAAGTGACAGTGACATGAAATCACACCTTTGCCATCTTTCTCACAATGCAACACACTGTGAAATGCACTAAAAAACATGTTGTGTACTTCCTGTCTGCAGTAGCGACCCTACTGCACACCCCACTGTTTCATGGGAAATGTAGTGCTACCATATGTATATATACTTTAAGAAACAGGAGTGTTAGCTGTATTTATGCCTCTATGAATGAACTGGAGTGTTTAATAGTAACAGTATATATACAAGTAACATTCATAGTAGCAATGCAATCATTTGAAAATAAAAGATATAAAGTAATGAACTCATCAGTTTCACGTGCATGGGTGTGGGTATTTTGGCACTTAGAATAATACTCATATGGTGCGGGTTCCCCTTTAAAGGTTTTCAAAGGGAACGATAATAATAATGATAGTTGTAGTTGTATTAGGTCACAGTAATAAAATGTCTGGAGCAGTATTTGAACCCCAGGTGCTTTCACTGGATTTCTAATGTTTTACTTGCGCACAGCTGTTGATTTATGAACAAGGTCTGTGATTAATATACTGGGAGTTTCACATTTTGTTCCACGGCAGAATCGATACATCAGCTATGAGTTTTGAGCTGTTACTTTTCAAATACGTAATATAAACCAATGTGTGGTTAAAAATTTTAGAAATGAACAAAATCTTGAGTCTTTTTTTGCTGATTTGCTTTTTTCTCTTTATCCTGAATCCAGCGCTGAGAGAAGCCATGATGGGAAAAGCTGGGTCGGTCTATACAATGACGTCATCAGTGGACTTTCCTAACGAGTATTTGTGTTTATTATTCTTTGTTTACTGTATTTTGATCTGCTTGCGACTGTCGACACAGACTGTGCGTTGCTCTCCGGGCAGGCTGACATGTGACCCGGCTGCAGTGGATTCCACAGTGAGGTGGGGCCTCGGCCAATCAGACTGGGTGTGGCCGCAAGCACCACCCCTCCCACACACACACACGCACACACACACATATATAGAGAGAGAGAGAGAGAGGACACACACTGGAATCTCAGTCCCATTGTGAGGGGACAGAGCCCCCTCTGTGTCTCTAAACAAAGGTAAAGGCAGCTTGATGCCACACCTTCCCCCCAACTGGCAACTGGCAACTCTCACACACACACACACACACACACACACACACACACACACACACACACACACACACACACACACACACACACACACACACACACACAGCCAGGGTCTGAAATTACACCAGACTGCCTCTCTGATACATTTTAAAGTATCTTGTACTTTTACATGGCTCCAACTCATGAGTCTTTTTAACTTGTATTAGAGTTTAGACAGACCATGTGACATGTCAAGTTATTTCTAACACTGCCACAGTCGAATCCAACAGTGATGGTTTAACATTGAGCTAAGGCTTCTGTCTCTATAGAGCTGCCATTTTGCGCCAACAGAGCAAAATCCAATCCGAGAAAGTGAAACAGAATCTGATTTTTACACCAACTGGAACCAGAAATTGACCAGAATGCACTGCAGCAGCAACAAGAGAGGTCACGCTCATTCATTTCATTCTTGTACGTCTGTTTTTTTTTCCAGCTATAAGGACGTACGCAGGTGTATATGAAGTTAAGATGGTGACAATGATACGTGCAGAGGAAACAGGAAATGATGCAAACCTTTAAACTACATGTAAATTCGATCTGCATGAGTGAAGCATGTTCGAGAAGAGTGGATTCTAAGAATTAGAATAGATTAAAACTGATTTTCTTTTACAGAATTTCGTGTCTATCATCCGCTCTCGTCTGTGATTGGCCACTTCTCTCCTGCTATTCACGTAGAACCTGTCCATTCAGTTCTGCGGAGGCAAGCGTGAATGAAAATTTACACGCTGTGCACAGTTATTGGCAGCCGCTGGTCGCAGGATGGAAACTCGACAGGTGCTTTTACTCAGACACATCACATTCTTTCTTTTACAATTTTCACGCCAAGATTGAGCAACATCGTGAAGGGATTCAGATTTCGTGCTCCGCAGCCAGAGGTGATACGAAGCTCGTCTTTTAGTTGTGAAACGGCCGTATTGTTTACATTTTTAGGTAAGTGACGGACGGTCTGGAGGAGGGAGGATTTGTTATTGTCTGCTGGAAGAAGCTGAAGGCTGCAGACGGCACAGCTGAAGGGCAAAACTCCACCAGCGGCTTCAAGTCAAACACACTCCCTCACTTCCAGCTGAGGTTTATAAAAATCCCTCTGCATTAAAACCTCATGATTCTACTATTTACCCAGGAAAGTTAAGCATTATCAGGACTAATAAATACAGAAACCTCCCTTCCCTACAGGTGGGAAGATACTGACCGTACAGGTGAACAGAGGAGAGGATATATTTGTTGTAGCACCCTTTCAGAATTCTTAATGACCTGTTTGGATTGGAAGGGTTACACGCTGCAGCCAGACCTGGATCCAACAGGATTTGCACGTAATTCTTCAGTGTTTGTTTTAACCTAATCTGGAGCTCCAGCTGGGTGGAGTTAAGTGCTCCAGGACAGTTCAGACAGCAGCATGTTGCGCAATAAATGACAGAACAAAAAGAAAACAAAACACACACACACACACATTAAATTTAAATTTTAAGTTGTCTGGACTTTACTGGAGTTGTGCTTCAGCTTATAAACCGCACCCTTTCTACCACGTCGAGCAGAATGAAGCAAACACTGGGAGTCTTCTGCAAATCCAGCTTGATCCACATCTGCTGGCAGATGAGGCAGTCGAGGGGAAAGAGTACAGTGGGGGGGGGTCAGAGTGTGTGTGTGTGTGTGTGTGTGTGTGTGTGTGTGTGGAGCAGCACTAACGAGTAGTGATAGACTGCATGAGTGTGTATGCGCATGTTGTGTGTGTAAATGAGGACTGACAAGAGTATGTATGTGTGAGTGTATGTATGTATGTATGTGTGAGAGTGTGTGTGCCCCCCCCCCCAAGAGAAGGGGTCCCACTGTGGAGTTCCAGGAATAAAAAAAAAAAAAAGGGTGGGGTGGGTGTGACCCTGTCAGCCTCTGATCCCACCACAGGAAGTTGGGATGGGGGTAGAGAGGGACGTGGAAGAAAGACAGACAGAGGACGTTTCGACTGCAAATGTTACCATGACCAGGGCCACCGTGACACAGATTTAAAAGCTGCAAACGTGGGAAATTTCTTACTTTGTTTGCAAGTTTTAAATAAGTATGAATAATAAATAACAAATAACAAACATGTGTCTTTAAATCGGTCGTAACGGCAGTGAGGATCAAAGTCAACAAAACAAACTACTTCCTGTTTGGCGAGGTGAATGCGGCGACATGTTTCATGAGTTTAAACATCTCCCGCTGCTGGACAACACAAAACCACCACCTTGTTGTTTTGTGATTGTTTTATCATCTGTTTGTTATGTATTTATTATGCCTTTCTTACTTAGCATGAATTGCATTTCTGTATGTTTCTATAAAAAACTTTGGAATAAAAATTATATTTGGACAATGTGAATACATACATTTGTGTTTTGTGTTTGTTTTGGTATCTGTTTGCTAATTATATGTTTTTCTTTACTTTTCAGTTTTTCTATACACTACAAAAAAAAAAACAGCTGTCTGTGGTGGAGATTGTAAATCAATTTTCTGCGATGCTCGGTGACGAAAACTAAAATTATTCGGAATATTAAGCTTGAAAAACATGAATGTGAATCAAGAGTCAATTTGTCCTGCAGGTGCCATTTTATCAGTTTCTGGATTAGGCAGAGCCGAGGTGGAGTCAATTTGAGTCATCAATCACCTGAAAACTGACACACATTCACTAGCTCCATCTTAATTAATGTGACGAGTCGCTGCTTTTCTCTCTTTACATAGCATTATTAATACAATATCATATCTTTTGGACTGCTGTGATGATATTTTTTTATATTTAATAGACTCAATGATTAGTCAAAAGAAAGAATAATCAATAGAGGGGACAATGATACAAAGTATCATCAGTTATAGACATAAACATCGCAATGAGGGGACGTTAGCGGCAGTGCTGAGGCCATCACTCACTGACTTGCACTTTTTGGAGGGAAGTTGGGTTTGTTGCGGAGTCGCTCTGCGGACGTCCACTAGAGGATCTGTCTCCGGGCTCCAAACAGGCCAATCTGAACATTTTTAAAATCTATTTTTATCTGGCGAGGGGCTGACTGAGCGTGAACTGAACGCTCTGCTTCATCCTCATGCGGTCCCACACATTCACACCCGCTCAGAACAACCAGTCTGTTACTGCTGAGCTGTAGGGAGCTGAGGAGCGGAGTCATGGGACGGTGTTTCTCAGAGGGGGGGGGGGCATTTACTTTCTGCGTCTTGGTCTGGGATTCAGAGCAGTATTCACATCCTGTCACTACCTCACTAGAAAAACGGATGACAACATTCAGTGGAGTTTAAAGCAACACACTGTACATTCAGGTCATCCACTTCCCCAAACGCTTTAACAGGAAATGAAAATATTGCATTTTTCTACTGTGGGACGGTGAGAGGAGGTGGCAGCACCAGTAAGACAGATATGATGGAGGCTCGACAGGAAGGGTGGTGGATGAGACCTGCTGCAAGAAGTGATGACCTCCCGAATATTCTTTCTTTGCATTCAAACAGAGCTGAATACACTGAGAAAAATGAAGCAAGCGCAGGTTTTGTGTGATTCACCTCCTCCTCTCACACGTGGCTCAGCCTGTTTCATGTTCGTTTCGGGTTTTTTTTCAATTACAGTTTTTATCCTCATGGAGTCGTCTGACGCACACACACACACACACACACACACACACACACACACACACACACACACACACACACACACACACAGAGAGAATGATTCGTCAGTACCAACACATGCAGTGTGTGATCACATGTACAAAACGCTCTGGATAGTGTTCATGAAAAGCTCAGTTCTCAGCGGTAGAAGGCAAAAACATACAGAACTTTCTTTCAAATCTGTCAACCGAAACGATAACATAAAATTAGAAAGCTGTGACACAGAGCTAAAACAATGTACAAAATGAAACGTGTCGACTCCGTTGCCAAAGACCGACATATCAGCATGCTGAGATCACTGTTCCAGAAATTACATCGCTGTTCACATCGTATTGAAAGCACCAGATCTGGGCAAATTCTTTTTGCTGCAATTTAGAGCCTTTCACAGGCTTTTAAAAACCCTTCAAAATCACATTTGCTTTCACATCTTCGGAGTGATGAGTAATCGGCAGAGTGTATTTAAATCTAGTACTGAAACGACAGTTGACTAATCATTCATTTGCTGGTTCCAGCTTCTCAAATATGAGATTTTGCAGCTTTTCCTCTCTTTTATAATCAATATTGTAGATTGAATATATTTGGGTTTTGGACTGTTGGTCAGACAACACAAGTCGTTTCGAGACATCGCTTTGGTTTAGACTAAGACGTCAAATCTTTGAAATGCTGTTTTCATTTGAAACATCCTGCGTCAACTCTAAAACACTAAAACACAGTGAAACAAGAGGGAAACAGTTTCATCTCTTCGTCACTTATACTATGTTTGAATATGGCCGAATCTGTGATTGAGTTATTCTCATTTACACACACACACACACACACACACACGCACACATATAAGGGTGATTTAATTGCGGTTAACACAGACTTCATTACATTATCAGCATCATCATAAACACAGGTAAGTGACACTGTGCTGTGTAATCAGCTAAACTAGCATTTAAAGTAAGAGATCACAAAGGTGCCAAGTGGTGACTTTTGTGTTTTGCATAAGCTCTGGGTTCCCTTCACCTGCTAAGGTGGTGTTTTAACATTCATCTACTCTGGAGCGAAAACCGTCAGCTTAGGCTACGTCCACGCTAATACATTTTCATTTGAAAACCGTCCAGACGAGCCTTTTAGCTCCGTGTCAGAAATAATCTTATGTCCATACTAACCCGCCCGGCAGCATATATCACATGACACATTCACGTACACTGGGCTTTGTTCGTGTCGGTGTAAACAGGAAGCAGATTGCCTTCTCTGTAGTTGGCGGTCATGGCGGCGGGAAAATATAGCTTGGGAGACGGATAAGTTGAGATTGATAAAAACCCAATCAGGAAGCGGACGTGGGTGTCTGCCTCATCGTTTTCGAAAGTCTCAGCTTCTGCCCCTCCAGACTAAAACGCAACCCTGGAGTTCTTCAGACTGAAGCAGGGCCAGCAGCGTTTCCGTTTGAGGGGCTCGAAATCTCCGGAGCGGAGTGGACGCCAGGTGGAAACGTGGCCAAAGTGATGCGTAAATTTAACCGGATTAATGTGGACGTGTTCTTTGACTTGACATTTTTCACCATTTTCTGAGAGATATTTTCTAGAATTAAAAAAAAACAAAAACTAAAAGATTACTAAAAGATTAGAAGATAATGACCATTATCTAAAGTTACAGCCTTATTTAAATCCATGATTACATTAGTGAGCAATAAAAACCCTTGATGAGCTTATTTTTTACAGTGTATGGGAGAGAGAGAGAGACAGAGAGAGAGAGGGAGAGGGAGAGAGAGAGAGAGAGAGTAGCGGCGACAGAGAGACTATCTGGGTCAGCGCTCTCCTCTCTGTCACTGCTCCACTGCCTCTCTCCAAAGCCCCCAGCCCTGTGTGTATGTGTGTGTGTGGTTGTGTGTGTGTGTGTGTGTGTGTGTGTGGTTGTGTGTGTGTGTGGTTGTGTGTGTGTGTGTGTGTGTGTGTGTGTGTGTGTGTGTGTGTGTTTTGGGTAGGGGGTGGGGGATTGCCCCAGTCAGCCGCACTCTGCTCATGCCCCGAAAGGGTTCACACACACACACACACCCACACGCACGTAGATGCACACGTTTCCATGTCTGGTTATGCCCACACCCATGAACGCACACGCAGCAATTTTTCCCAAGCTGTTCCAAAAAAACCCCATCGAAGACACACACACACACACACACACACACACACACACACACACACACACACACACACACACACACAGAAACAGACACACAACATTCAGTCCGTCCCATCAGAAGTGCAGATGAAGATAATTTGGCTCCAGTTTTCTGTTTCTATCTGTTTTCTGCCTCGATTAAACTCAGTGTTGCCTTTTATAATGCGATTACCTAACTGTGCAGCAGCAGTGGCTTCAGTCCGGGGTTCGCCATCATTGGACGTAACTGAGAGCACAATCAGCACGAGAAGAAGGAAGAGAAAAAACCAAACTAAAAGAGGGAGGCAGAAGGCTTTTTTTTCCCCCCTCCATCATGGCCGCCTCCTCATACCGCTGTGGGTTCATTCTCAGTTCATAGCACCGTCTAACATCCCCCCTGACACACTGCCGATAGCTTTCAGATATAAAACAGTAATTTGTAAGTGCAGTGAATGCAAAAGCAGTGAATGCTAAGGTTCAGTCACAGTGGGGGGGCGGGGGGGGGGCATCTTCATAAATTCAGTGGCATCTTTAGGATGATTTGGACATTTGTCAGCAGAGAGAGGCATAAAGGACGTGCTGCAGGAGAACCAGGTTGGTTGGAGCTTGATCAATAATGAGAGCATTAAAAGGTCTCCCAGTCTCTCCGAGCCCGTCCTGCAGCCTTGTGAAATTTTTGCTGCTCTATTTTGAAGTATTTTTTCAGACACTTTCAGCCTTTGTCAGAGAGAGTACAGTGGAGAGATGAGAGTAGAAAAGGCGGGAAGAGAGAGACAGATTAGGGTCCAGGAAGAACGGTCCCTGGTCAAACTCAAACTGTGGGACGATGCGATTTCATGGTCAGCATCTTAAACCGCAAAGGCCACGAGGACATCCTGATTTCTTCATTTGTACTGGCTCAAACTGAGACCATACAAAGATTTCACAGTGTTTGTGACGCTCAGAGAAATATCTTCCTCTCTGTTAAATGGTTCTGTGCGTGAGAAAACCTCTTTAGGTTGACGACCTGCGAGATCAATTATGACCACAGTGTCAAAAAAAATCACTGCTCAGCACAGAGCTGCTCCTGGTTTCTCAATCTCTGTTGAATGTTGGTCCAAACTGGCAGCTCTAGAAACAAATCAACAACAATACAATCTGACGTTTTACAGCCGGTTTATGTCACAAATGGCTCGAAAGACGAAGTGAAGGGTGAAAAGGTGGCGGTCAAAGCGAGGAGAGAGACGGGATATCATTTGGGAATGGGGAAGACGTCGCACAATTTTTTGACTACATCTCATGGAGGACATTCTTCGTGTTGCACTTAGTTGTTCACGTTAAAAAAGGGAGCAGAAGTTCAATCCAATAACTCCGTTCTCACTTCCACACGACTGGCCAATCACTGTGTGAAGTGGATGCGAAGGTCTGATTGCCCCCCCACCACCCCCCCACCCCCCCATAAAAGCATAAGTTGTACTCAGAGAGCTCAGACACCATTAAAATGAACTCCTGTATCATCTCTGTGGTTGCCATGGTCACTGAAAAAGTTCACCATCAGCTCAGACGGCAGCAGCAAATAGCTGCTCGCACTCAGACTGCTGTCATGTATACATTGGAAACAAAGAAGGCCGCCGCCGCCAATGCCACCGCTGCAGCCACTCACTGTCTGACAGTATCTGTAGATGCACTCAAATATTTCTCACGAAGAAACTGAGGAGCTGAAGGAAACAGTTGGACATGACATCACTTCCTTTAGGTTGGACCAGTTATCAGTGGGCAAAGGACAGGTACACCAAACAGCAGAGGACAGGCAGGACTAGTTCAAACACAGGTCAGGAAGGTGTGTGTCCCGCTGTGCCACAACTACAGCTTGAGTCTCATCCAAATCAAACATGGCAGATATTTATGACACTCTGTCGGTTGGTCAAACTGGCCAATGACATTCGACATAGACTTGAACCTTGGACTAATTTTAAATTGAAGGGGAATGGCTGCAGTGAAATACAAGAGAAGAGGAAAGGAGAGGAGAGAAGGTGGGGCTGATAAGTTGGGAGAGGGCGGGGAGGTCAGTTCCCATTGGTTTCCAGTCGAGGGTCCAAACATTGTACAACTCTTGTAACTGGAGTCCCTCACGCACACACACACACACACACACACACACACACACACACACCGCTCCCCATATGGTCTCAGCCCTGAGAAGCAAGAGGACCCACTCTGAGGGAAGGAGCCTGCAGAGGAAAACATACAAAAACTTGTGTGTGTGTGTGTGTGTGTGTGTGTGTGTGTGTGTGTGTGTGTGTGTGTGTAGGGAAAGGGTGGGGCTTGGTTAATAAGTGACAGAGATGAGACAGGCAGTTAGGCGTTTGGTGGAGGCTGGTTGGGTGTTAAAGGGCCATGCCACTAAAAACCTGTTTTAATTAACATCAACAACAACAACAACAACAACAACAACAACAACAACAACAACAACAGCAGCAGCAGCAGCAACAAAGCAGTGCTCGTTCTGAAAGTCCAGATGTAGCGAAATATGGAGAGAAATCCCTCAAAAAAGTCTAAAAGAACTTTTATCACCTCAGATACAGAAAACAAACAGATCAGACCAAAAACAGTCCTGCACCGACAATACACAGGGAGCTGCGCAGGTGCAGGTGTGTTGCTTCAGGTCCTGGTGAGAAAATCACAATTACATTTTCTTAACGCTGAGCTGTTTTGCTGCTGCTGCTGCTGCTGCTGCTAATGCAGGCACACTGTGGCCTCAGTGTGAACTGTGCGGATGTAAAAACAAGAGCCTACAGCCATGCCAGTGGCTCTGTGTTTGAGCTACATGTTAACAGGATGGTATCGTGCTCACAATGACAAGATGTTGTGCATGTGAAACGTTTACCATCTTCACCATCTTAGTGTAGCATGTTAGCGAAACTAAAAGCTGAATCTTGCAGGCGTTTGGTCGTAAAATAAATAATCTGCACAAATGAAAATTGTCAAGGCGCCAGATGAAAACTTGAAAGGATCGACAACGTTATTAAAATGAATCCTGAGATGTCAGGGGACCACCACAGGGGATGTATCATGGCAGTCTATTCATTGTCGGGTGAGACATTTCTGTTTGGACCATAGTGCGATGACTGACACTGTCACACTGCTAATGTGGCGAAAGGTGGAACAAGATAGAAGAATTAAACAATCAAGGTCAAACCATGATCAGAACTTCCCTACGTTTAACAGTCAGAGCCATCTACGGGCCGACACAGTGTAATGATGATGATGATGATGATGATGATGATGATGATGATGATGATGATGATGATAATGATGGTGCACTGCGGCAAAAGTTCAACTTTTTTTTTTTTTTTTGCTCAGTGACCCTGCACATTTTGTGTTTGCCCTCTCAGAAAGTTCGCTGTGCAACACGGGGGAAATGACAGAGACAATGAAACACTCCTCCCGTGCGATTCCCGCTCATTCATTTTTCTTTCCTGTCCTCATGTGTGTACGTTGCATGCAACTGCGCGCCATGTTGCTGTGGCCTGAGGCTCTCACTGTGCCAAGCAGTGCCAGCTCTATATTGTCCTGAGAGGAGAGGAGAGGAGAGGAGAGGAGAGGAGAGGAGAGGAGGAATAGTGAGGACAGAAAGAAATGAAAGAGGGGAGGAGCGACTGAAAAACCAGAGAAGTCTGTCAAATGAGAAACAAAAACCGCAGAGAGACAGAGAGGAAAGAGGGAAGTTTTTCTCTCACCCTCTCTTGCAAACAGCTGTGACCTTACATGTCTGTCGTCTTCCTCCTTCTCCTCCTGCCTCTTGATTTAACTCATAACAACTGTCTCTGACCAGGACGCGTCTCCTCTTCCTCCTGCAGCCCTTTACTGTCCGGTCTTGTTCTGTTTTGAATGTTTGATTTACACCAAATCATTTCTAAGACACCAAAAACAGAAACTACACATCTACTATCTGCTTCACGACTGTGGGCAGAACGAGACAAACTTGGTCTTCACCCCCCCACCCCCACCCCCCTACCTCCACGCCGACCACTCCTGACAGTTTTCACTCCCCCCACCCTCCTTCAGTACTTCTAACAGGAGACCACCGCCTCTTAAAGGGCCAGGGTCGTCAGAGGGGGGCCTCCCGCCTGGAGCCGTGCACAGTGCCGGGGGGAGGGTGGGGTGTCATGATCGATTGTTGATCTCTCCATTTCTGTTTCTGGATTACCTATTAATTGTTCGGTTTATTAAAAAAATCGGAAAATTGCTGAAATATTAAGTCGATAAAATGTTCAAAAGCCAAAAATATTCAGTTTAATGTCGCAGAATACAAAGAAAAGCAGTCAATCGTCACAGGTGAGAAGATGGGAGTTTAGTTCAATATGTGACATTTTTCCTCATTTCTGATTAATGTCAATCAGCAGATTGATTAATCAACCAATTGTTTAAGCTCTTGCTAAAAGGGAATATTGTTTTAAAAAAAATAGACAAAAAGTGAAAAAGGAAAAGTAAAAGTGTAACTAAAAACTAAAACCCAACTTCACCTCACACTTTTTTTGAATTTCAGCCTCTTACCAGCCTCTACAGAATGAGCACAGTGTCCAATATCACAAATATCAAGTAAATGTGACAAGCTGTCGGTGGAGACGCGAACAGGTGTCACAGCATGGAAACCTGGAAATACTGTTATTACTTTGAAGTGAAGTAGAGAAGAGGTTCTCGTGACGACTGAGGAGCAGCCACTGTATCCGGATGCCGCTGTACGGTTTGCGGTCTGTGTGAAAAGGCCAAGATGTCATCATGATTGTACATGAATACCAACCAACCGCTCTGCAAACCACGATCTGCACAAACACCTTTTTTCCGTCGTCTGCCTTTCAAAGTGACACAAGCGAGCCGTAAAAGCAGAACTGCAGACCGGCGCTGTGGTGCGAGCACCGTATTAAAGTGTCAATTTACAGTAAGTGAAAAGTAGAAGTAGGAACTACAAGAAAACCCTGTGGCAAACTGTGTAGCATCACGCCTCCGCCTGTGCTGAAATTTCACCACAATATTAACATCTACTTATGTCTGTATTAAAACTAGTGTCCCCAAAAGTTCCTGGATTCTACAGTCAACAAGTTGCACAAATTCTCTGTAACTTAAGGCTTGCAATGGCATGTCTCTCTCTCTCTCTCTCTTGTTCTCTCACACACACACACACACACACACACACACACACACACACACACACACACACACACACACACACACACACACACACACACACACACACACAGCACCCTTGTCTTATCTAACCTCAGAGCTCAGACCGAAGTGCAAAGAAAGTCAAAACAACAGCTGACAACTGCCCGTCAGTCTCCGCAACACGGGGGGGGATGAGTCAACATTGACGAGCCAGAGGTGTTTGCTGGGACGGAGGTCAAAGGTCAAGTGGCAATATTGTCCGTCTGAGAAGTAAAGGCAGAGAGGAAGAAAGAGAGAAAAGAGCGGGGGATGAGTCCGAGATTCTAGGAGCTGAAGTGACATGACGTTTGGTTTTTTTTTGTTTTTAAGCGCTGAGTACACATTCAATTTCACATAATCTCTCCAGAGACTACTTTATTTCTGGCAGAGAGGCATCACACTAAGAAAATTATTTCTTTCAAATTCATTCTTTCATTTCAAAACAGACTCGTTAACTCTTCGCAGTTAATATGGGTTTTTCCATTCTTCTTATACTTTCTGGTTTTCATATCA
Organism: Seriola dumerili; assembly: GCF_002260705.1. NCBI lineage: Eukaryota > Metazoa > Chordata > Actinopteri > Carangiformes > Carangidae > Seriola > Seriola dumerili. Next base: position 1,198,558 of record NW_019174295.1, on the reverse strand, counting down.
GAGCACACACGTTTTTAGCAACTCGCCTGTTGTTCTTTTGTCATTATTAGAACACACAGATGGATTGTTTTCAATCGCCTGGTTGAGTGGTTTTTTCCCCATTTGCACAGTCTGGTTATTTAGGTGCCCTGCAAGGTGCTGCTACTTGTATGAAAATGTCAAAATAACATATATTCAAAGATGTAGACTTTGTTTTTTTTCTAGAGAATATGAAATTTATTATTGTTACTAATATCGGGGTTCAATACCACTAACAAATAATAATAATCGCATTATTTCCCATTACCTTGGTACATTTCTTACCTTTTTATATCAGTACAATTAGCCAAAACTCTTGTGTTGTCTTATCAGGAATAATTTATCATATCTAAAAGGATGTAACCACCTTAAACAACAAAGCTTACTTACAAATTATTCTTTAAATCCGCAATGTCAGATCAACCGAAAAAATAAAGGATCTGACACGGCAATCTGTCAATTAAACAAAATGACTGAGGTGTCGATTCGCAGTCCTTTAACTTAAAACATATAAGTTAAATGAGTTAAATCCTAATTACCTAAGCATCATCAGTTTACTGAAACTGTCAGTATTGACCAATATCATATTGATAGTTTTATTAAGCATTGGCTTTACATCGCACTTCTGTTCTATTATGCTTTGACATCAACAAACTTTCAACGGCGTTTCACGTGCTTTTGTAAAGTAGAAAGCTGTGCAGGCAATCACACGACAGCAATCAGTCTCCAACAGACATCGTTCATCGTTTTGACATTCTGGGCCAAATTGTTCAGGTTATTCTTCTCAAAATCTAGGAGGGAACTTTCTTCAGCGTGGGGACCCACACACGACGCGGGAATTACTGAGAATCCTGCAGCGCTGGTTCACTGGCAAGGTTCATATTTACCATAAGACACCACAGACACTGTCAAAAAAAAACACAGTACTAATGAAAACACTGTGCACAGACGGGTCATATAAGGTTTCCCTGCAGCTACGCTATTTTAGTTAACCCTGTATGTACAGTGCTGTATTTCCCTTTCATTATATTATATTTTACTGTAATTTATCTTGTATTTTTTTTCATTTTGATAATGGCAATATGTGTTTAAATAACATTTTGTGAAGCATTTTAGAATGCATTTTATGCTGAAGTTTCTATCTCTTTATTGTGCTCTTCCCACTTCTCTTATTTTTACGCTCACTTCCGCTTCAACTGTTGCTTGATTTGCTAAATTTTGGTTTTCCTTTTTCTTTGCTTAGTGTGTAAAGCACTGTGAGCTATGGTTTATGTTATGAAAGGAAGTAATAAAGACATTAAATGCATGTTAATATCTAGTATCTTAAACTTTTTTGGGGGGCTAGCAGAATGAAACACAAGACAAACAGCAGAAGTCGCAAAAGAGCCAAAGAATAAAGTCTAAATTTAGTCTATTTCCAGCTTTGGTTGATCTCCTGCTCCTTTAGCTGCTACCCTGCTGCTTTAATGCAGCTGTGTGGTGGCCGGCTGGACAAGGTGGCATACAGTGGGTTTATAAAGCTTTTTTTTTTTTTTGTTGTTTTTTGTTTTTTTGCTGCTGCTTAGGAAAAAGTGGTGACATACGCGACCAAACAGCAAATGTGCACAAAACAAAAGACTGAGCTAAAAGTGGCTGAAAAGCTCCGTACAGCTGCTGTACTGTGATGAATTCCTCAGGCTCCTCACCTGTGCGACACATTTCTCACATGAAACTGATTTCATCTGTTGTTGATATACCGAAATGATTAGTGGGCATTTTAAATGAGTATATTAGTGGCATGTTTCATTATTTGTTCCGCACTTGTTTAAGACTCCGCGTGAGATCTTTGGTTGATAGCAGTTGTTTCTGTGTTGCCCAGATGTTAACTGTGATTTTTAGACTGCTTCCGCATGGGACGATGCTGGAGTTTTGTGCTCTTGCTGTTTGCCCTGGATTATTGGTCTCCTCTGGGAGCCTCTGTTAGTTGATCATTGTTGCTGGCTGATTGGAATCTTTTATGGGCTTGACAGATGCCTGCTAACTGGCAACCGCCACTATGGACCCATCTCTTGTCAAGTGTTTGGAAACAGCAGTTTTTAGTTAACTGTAGACTTTAAAGCGTCTATACCATGTTTACGATAGTTTACGCTAAAAACACAGCGACAGATTTTGCCTCTTGATTTTTTTTTTTGTTGTTTTTTTTGTTTTTAATGTTGGTCAGAAAAAAAACAGACAAACACACAGTGTGTGTGTGTGTTGTGGTGTGTGTGTGCTGCGCGCAGAGGAGTGCCAGAGAAGAACTTGGGTGTGTCTCGCATCTGGCTGGCAGAGGAGAGAACAGTGAGCGAGAGACCTAGAAAGAGAGCAAAGAGAGAAGCTTGCCTGGCGTTATCGCAAGGCCACACCGCTGTTGAGCAAAGCGGCCACCACTTCCCTACACACCCTCGTCCTCTTTACACAACACAACACACAACAGGCCAGACAGAGTTAGAGCACTCTGCGCTAATTAGAGCTACATATTAGCCTATGTGCACTACATGCACAAAGTCACCACACCACACAGCACACATGCCCAAACACAAAGCCCGTTGGTCAGAACTGTCGCGACCGGCGTCCGCTAGGTGCAGCACTTATCTTAAAGCTTACAACTGAATTCAAAGTACTCCAGGGCGCAGAACTAACCTCAAACATGATGAGTGTGGTGCAGCCACACACGGAACCAAAGACACAAATTCACAGGATTTACAATGCGAAACAATTATGACACGGCTCCAGCCTGTCAGAACAGTCTGAGCAGACCGTCAAGAGAAACCAGAGGCTGGCCCACCTCCATCAACAGCCCTAAACTATGACACTTAACGACAGATGAAACAGCTGATTTTTTTTTTGCCTCTCTTTTGACAGAAAATAACTTCAAATAAAACTCGAGAGAGAATGGGAAGCAGGAACGCAACAGCAAGGTCTTCGGTTGGTCCAATCGGGGTCTAGAATCCAAGACCTGACCCAGGACCAGGGTCCAAACCAATATTCCTACTAAGACACAGTGTTCTTTAAGACTAGTTTTGTAAGTGTGTTACCGCGACCACGTTTTAAAGCAAACATGTTTATACCTGTTGTAAAGGCTATACACATTAAATAAAACCTGACTGGTAACTGCCGAGAATTTAAAAAAAAAAAAATCCACATTATTTGTTGTCTATATTATCATTTACTTCACATTGCAGCGCATTGATTGTTCACAGCTCTTATAGAGGCTGTCAGGAGCAGAAGACCGTGCTCAGATTGTTGTTATTAAGAAAGCATTGCGGTGTAGGTTCAAAAGAGATCAGAGCGTGCAATTATAGCATTCTTTTCTACAGGAGTTGAATAATCATTGGTTGAGAGGTATGCATGGCACACTTTCGCCAGTTAGACTTAGCTTCCTGTAGTTATGGTGGCCGGAAAAGAATTGAAGTCCAGCCAGCGACTCAGCGCTTTATAGATGGTAGTAATATAGATCCATTAAGAGTCGATCATCACGATGCGCTGTTTCCTGAGTTCTTCAAAGTTGACCTGAAGAGCTCAACTCAGTTCTGTGCGCGCTAGCTTGGTGGACACTTCAAGATAAGGACTCAATGATAGGTGGTCTTATGGAACTGTCTCGCCGCGCGAGAAGTAAGTTGGCGACGTGATGAATTCATCAACTGTTTACGAACATCGTCGTTCATCGCTCTTGTTTATTTAAACCCAGTGAGAGCTCATCACACGACAGAGATTGTGATAGAAATAGGGATCATGTCTCCAGTAGAAAATAGTTATATCTCACTCACTCTACGGTTGCATGACGAAGAGTGTGAGAATGCTTAGTCTCATATACTGAGGTGATAGGTGTTTACGAGACACTGTGTGATTTCACGTAGGTGTGAGAGAGCTCGACTCTTTTCCTCAAGCCTTCTCGACAAGTTATTACAGTATTTAAACGGCTAGGTAAGAGGTGTCACCGTTCACAGGCCTAGAGAATGCATAACGCTCGTCTATAAAACTGACCATTTATAGACTTTTTCGGTGAGAGAGACCGCAATACGTTTCGTGTTAACAATGTATGAGGACAACAGATTTATCTGACTCTAACTCACGCAGGGATATCTACCCAGACTACCGCTTCGGTATTGTATATTTATGACTTATGGCAGGGAAATTGTGGAAGTACATGGTTTGAGGCCTCTAGGGATATACGATCATCTGTTTTATTCGAACGAGATATAGTAGAATCATACAGGTGGTCGCGTATCCGGTGTTTTATATTGTTATGTTGTGTTTTTTTGTGTTACATACAATAGATAGAGGTACTGCTGGTCTCGCGATCGCGCTAGTAGGAGTAATTTCTTTCAACGCCTCATTCGCTCTCTCACAGCAGAGCATGCGCTAGACAGACAAATCCCCGTTAGGAGTGGATTTCAAAGGCAGCATGCTCGGAGCGCAGAAACTCGATTATATGAGAGCAAAGACTGCACGCCTTGTGAGGATGCCCCGACTGGGTCCATGTACAATCATGTCTATACTCTTGATCGCCAACTTTTAGCAAGAGTGGAACCGTATTTTGTGTGTGCGCCCTTTTGAAATGAATAGATGAACCCACCGCCCATCATTACACTCCTATAGATTCCTTCCTGTGCAAATCACAACAGCTGGCTTCTTCTTCTTCCTTACTACAGAGGCAGAACGCACACGCTCATCCCAGGGACATTGTATCTCTCACCCAGACTAGCTGCATCACTCCGCCTGCCCCAGACTCTGCAGCTAGACCAGAATGCCTAATGCAGGCTTTTAGTTCAAGACTCTGGTGCTCTAGAAAACTCTTTCTAACCATCCAAGTCATGATTCCAAAACTCCTACGCTCCCAAACATCGGATGTTGTGCTCTCTGCAGCCCCATGACTCTGAGGACGCTTGTCAGATGCCCTTAAAGGCTCTTTTGTGCTCCGACGCCACTGTTTGGTAGATATAAACTCTGCACTGAAATCAAACCCCAGCTGATTAACACACCTTTCAGATTACGGGTCACGTCCCATACCAGCAACTTCTAAACTAATTATACTCAGAAAAAACAAAAACATTTGTACTGCGGTCTCTCAAACGCCTTTAGGTGTTTGAGAGAGATGCACCTCATTGCATTGCACTATGCTGAACAAACGCGTCACGTGGCTACCGTTTGATTTCATGTAAAGATTGTTCTCTAATATTCCATTTTAGAAACACGCACGCACCCGGGAGAGTGCTGTGTTTCTCCTGCTGGTAATTAAGTGCAGAGACGATGCCTTGAAACAACACACAAATCTTACTTAACAGATTTAACTGCTTTCCCCTTTTCTCAAGTCCAAACGAATGTTGGTCATGAATGACTCACAGAGGCGAAACACACGCACCCAGATGGTCTTGTCAGCTATCTGCCATGGGAATCTTTTGGTTTACTGTAAACGTTGCAGAGGACTGATTTCTGGGGTTTTGATCAAGGGACTAGTGGCACATAAAACTACTACATCACCATCCCGGGTGTCATTGATTTGAGCTCATTCACACGATCCCAGACGCACAAAAATCAAGCCATATGTGGTGTGACTGTGAAGACGTCTGGACGGCCGGCGGAGAATCCAGACCCATGGCAGAAAAATTACCTCGCATTAAATTGCAGTCACACTGGAAAAAAAAAAAAAAAAAAAGAGCTTATGTTTTCATATGTTCCCTGTCATTGATGGTGGATCAGGCTGGACCTCCGTACACACGTTTTAACCCCGTTTGCACAACCTCCAGTTCTAATCACTCCAAGGAAAATGAGTAGCGCCGACCGATTAGGTTCCGCACAAATGAGTTACGATCACGCGAGACCTCCACCCCTGGAGTAGAGAGCATGCGACGCGCATCAGCCTATAACGCCCCGCACGCAACCCGTTTTTTCCCACAGACCCCGTCGTAGTGTGTGGGTGAGTGTGTTGGTGCTCGTGTCGTCGCTGTGTTGTGTGTGTGTGTGTGTGTGTGGTCGCTGCTCGCTGTCTCGCCTGCTGTCGCTGTGCGTGCCATGTTGACACTGTTCAGAAACTTGGACCTTATTATCTGATATCACCTCGTTCTCGTCTGTCATCAACTCACATTCTTCTATGTTTCTGCTCATTGCCATACCCTCTTATTCCCTGCCCTGCTACACCCCACGCATTGAGCAGAACACCCTCTCGCACCTTCAGACTCCACCCTCCACACCGACGACATACCTTCTCTTTAACTTCCTCTCTCCTCCTCCTCTTCCTCCGTCACCGCCCCCCTCACCCCTTTCTCCCCTCCCACGTCCCCTTTTCTTTTCATTGTGGCCCGCTTTGGCACGCGGACACGGTTGCCCATGGCGACGGGATTCTTTCCCCCCGTTAATGACTGTGGCGTGGGTTGGTAGGGGGTCAGCTCTCGCTCCGACCCACACCACCGCCGCCGCCCGCATCAGGGCCTAATCTGAAGGTGAACCACGGCCAATGATATCACACACTCGCACAACGGACACACACAGCGACATCAACAACGGGCATGCACATTGGCATGCAGCAAACATTCACAGGAGCCAACTGAGACGAATGTTGTGTGAGGCAAAGTGCTATGCACGCAACACCAACACACGAGACATACACACACACACACATATAGCACGTAACAGGCCCCACCCCTCGCCTACCCTCCCAGCCACAAGCTCACACACACACACATGGTCACAGAGTCAGGAAGTCACTACCACCACTCTGGAACAATCATATCACATAATTCAGTCGCACGATTCGCACTAGAGACAATTTCCCATAGTTACAAAGCTTCTCCTCTCTTTCCCTTTGCTAACAGGAGGAGACGAGCTCTATAACACTCACGCCGAGCGACGACACGATTCTTGCCTTTTTCAACTATCGAAGGTCCGTGGTCCAAAATAATCGCCAGGCACCACGAACTTTTCAGATAGAAGCTTAAAATGAAGTCTGTCAACGTGTGCCTGAACATTGGAGAATGGCAGCTATTGAGCTTTTTCAGAACCAAAAAACATCTCAGTGTAGTTTTTACATCTCTCTCTCAGGCTTCTTCTGGAGCTCTGGTAACAAACAGGTCGCTGAGGCCAATCAGAAGAGAGGGGCTCTGAGCCTTTCTTTGATTGGCTGACTGTTTTCTGAGTGGACCTGAATAAAAACATAGCAAGAGTTTTCAGGTAAAACTCTCGAGAAACAAAATCCTGCAGGTTGGGTGGGTGGGTTGCAGGTGGGCGGGGCTTGGGGCATGGAGAGGTGGGCTGCTTTGTTGCTGAATCACAAACGTTTTACAAAGTTGTGACGGCTCATTTTTAAGGCTGCAGTTTCTGAATACAGGCTGTTGCGAGTTTACTCTGTGGACTGAGTGGCTTTTGATACTTTCACAAGTGTTAATAAAGAACCTAGACTGCTTTATAATGAAAAAACACACACTGGACATCTACCTTTATACAATAATGGGACCTTTAAATAAAGATATACATTGGTGAGGGAAGTATTCTTTAAAGTATACCAAGAGCTTTCATTTTTAAACAACTTTATTCTATTTGATACTTCTCAATCATTTCTATAGTTGTTCATTCACCTATTGTAATGTGATAACACTGATCGTGGTGCACAACCCAGTTCCAGGTCAAAGTTGTATTCCGCGGATTGATCTCCAGACACAGGAGAAGTGAGCGTGTGTTGTGTGTGTTTATAGCAGATAATTACCTGTCCGGGCTTCTTTGGAAGTGCAGCACGCTGCAGGAAACTTTGGCATGTTTTCAGACTACACAGTGGAATTACTCTCTGTGCAGCGTTCTGCTTCTGAATGAATTTACAAAGCTTCGTACACGCACAGGTTACTGGTGAGTTTGAGCTTTCTTTTCTCATGCGGTTCGATGGGCAGAGTTTTTTAGCGCTAATGCCTAAGAGTGTAAGCTTTCCAACCGAGGCCGTGAGCACCTTTGGAAAAAAGGAATATTTTGGAAGTCATGTTTTTGTACAAGGTGCTATGGATGAAAAAATCTAAAAAGCAGATATTAATACACACTCAACAGACGTATTTGGCTCAGAGCTCACAACATGGCTGGATGCATGTGGCTGGATAGCTTACACATCGTATGGGTATGGCAAGAGAAACCATTATCAACACATGACTGAAATCGCCATTTATCTCACACAGAAATGTGAACAGGAGGGCACTAAGGAGAAAGGACTGATGCAGGGGAGGAGAAGAAAGACGAGCATAACGAAGAAGATGCTTGAGAACATGACGGAGTCGAAGAAAGCCGAAGTGAGCCGCTACAACCCACCAGTCCTAACAAAGCCGTGCTTTCTGAAGCAGAGCTCACATCGACAAACTCTGCAGCAAGCTTTGTGACCTCCAGATAGACTTAAAGTCTGGTTCCTACTAATTAGAGCTTGGTATGTTGGTACTGAAGCTGCTGGGCGTCAACTTCCACAAACACTGAGCCACACCCAAGCTCTGGTGAAAACAGACCCTGACACAGGCCACAGACCCTTAGCAATACCAAGTCCCCGCGAAACCCCGCATGATAAACTGGAGCAGCCAGTTAAGGCAGAAAACGGCTCACCAGTCCCAGCTAATCACCACTTTCAGACACAATACGGTTTATTCCTGTTCTCGCTGCTTTCTGCTCACACTGTTTTTCTTAGGTAGTCATTGTGTCAGTTACACAAATGTCAATTACATGAATTCCCATATTACTCGGTAACGTTGTGGAACCATAGAAAAACACATGTTTTCACTTGCTTTGTTCTAGCCATGCAATTGGTTTAATAACCGCAATATCTGGGTTTGAAATATCAGCCTGAGATTTCCACCTGAGTTTTAATGGAGCGCGAATGGAGTTTCATTTGTGGTGTTCAACTAAAACAGTCAAAGAAAAACATATACATATTAACGATTGCTTGAGAGTCTAAAGCCGATGCTAGGCTAGGCTACGCCTAGGCTAAGGCTAAGCTGTGCTTTTGCATGATAAATTTGCGAACTTCAGCCTGCCAATATGCCATTATTGTATTTAAAAGGCTTGTACTTATGTATCAGTTTTACAATCACACTGAAAAATATGTTGGTCTGTTGTCTGTGAATTATCTTGTGTCTATGTTAAACTGTATATGGCTTATTCATGTTAAAACAGGTCGATCTCATGAATCAATTAAGGATTTTAACTAATTCTAGCACGCTAACTTGCCAAAGTTGCTTTGCTTGTTAGCATGCGGGAACAATAATTCAGATTTGGTCATGAATTAAAAAAAAAGTATTCTGACCTGCTGGTGTGTTGAGAGTGAAAATTATGACAATGCATCAAACTTATTATATGGAATCATCCTGAGGCAATGAATATCTTAATTGGGATATAGAGCTTTGTTACTCGACAAAGAAGTCCCTATGAACGCTGCTGACAATGACTAACCAAAGGCTAAATACACTATAGCACATATTTTTTCACGATAATTTGTGAGCAAGCACAGACTTCACCTCCATGTACTGGGTCAGAAAACTTCAAAGACGGGATAATTTCAAAATCTTCAGCAAGAACTGCACTGAATTCTGGTCACAGGTAAATACTGTGACCATCCAAGTCTGGTATGTGAGTCAAACACTGTTGAATGCGTTGTTATCCTTTGTCATGCAATGGAATTTTCTGGCGGAGAGGTGCACCTTCACCTCAGTAATGCCAGTAACTACCACGTTGCTCAGTCACTCGTGCGCCCAGTAATATGTACTATATATCGTAGCTATATATAATTTCATTCAACAAGTCTCTTATCAAACACAAAGCCGGTAAGTGACAGCCCAGCAAGTCATATAATAAAATGCTCCAGTAGTAAACCAGGCAGTGTCAGCCAAAGAAAGTAATCTGATCTTGATTTCATGAAGAACTTCAGCCAGTAAACGATAATGATGCTGATGCTGAGACAGAGCCAACAAGGACAAACAGAGCCGGAGAAACCACGACCCGGTGGAGAAGAGGAGGAGCTTTGAGATCCAGAGTCAAGAGTTAAAAGACCGACACAAGGCTTTCAGTTCAGTGTCAATTCCAGATGGGTGCAACATGTGGAGGAATGTAGTGAGTAAAAATAAGGAGGAGGTAGGAAGGAGGAGGAGTGAGGAGGGGAGGCAACAGAGCAGAGCTGCAGTGGTGCCGTGGGTGAACTGGCAGCAGTCCTTGGGACAACTTGCTAATGGAGTCGAAATAGTCCATCACGACTTGAACTGGATCCATTTCCCTCAATATGTTTACCAAACACTAGCAGGCCAGAAAGTAGACACAAGGAACTATTTTGCTGGACAGATCCGGACAAAGTAACTGAACACTGCTGTGAAGAAAATCCTGCGGCATAAGAAGCAGGAGAGTAACTAATGAGTATGTTGATCTCAAAGCATGGTATACATACTTTAAAAAAGCAGAGCAAACAAGCCAACCCACATCTCAACGAAGCGGCTGCGAGTTGGCTTGTCGATGTGCATTTCCAATGATTACGCGACAGTGGCAAACAAGGCGACAGGTAACACGCAGAACACACTTCAGGGCCAGGTCTGAATTTCTGTTCCAGGGTTGTAAAAGAAAGCAGGTGGAGAATGAGAAAAACCAAATCAGAGGTCAGACTCGGGTCAGCGAGCTCAGTACGAACCCTGTTGTGAAGATGACTGCTGCGTGGACACCACACTGGTCTTAAAGCCAAGCTTCAAATGTTTGGATAATTGAGAGTTACAATGGTGTCCAAGGTTTGGATTTTGGTATCTGTGACAAGCAGAATATCCGGCTCCACTCTGTCTGCTTCGCCATATAGAACGTGCTGTGTCTC
>NW_019174295.1:1187375-1187690 GCF_002260705.1 Seriola dumerili | reverse complement strand
AGAAACAAAAACCGCAGAGAGACAGAGAGGAAAGAGGGAAGTTTTTCTCTCACCCTCTCTTGCAAACAGCTGTGACCTTACATGTCTGTCGTCTTCCTCCTTCTCCTCCTCCTCCTCATTTAACTCATACAACTGTCTCTCCAGGACGCGTCTCCTCTTCCTCCTGCAGCCCTTTACTGTCCGGTCTTAGTTCTGTTTTTAATGTTGATTACACACAAACATTTCTAAGACAACAAAACAGAAACTACACATCTACTTCTGCTTCACACTGTGGCAGACGAGACAAACTTATCTTCACCCCCCCCCCACCCCCCA
>NW_019174295.1:1128989-1186267 GCF_002260705.1 Seriola dumerili | reverse complement strand
AGGCTCTACACACACACACACACACACACACACACACACACACACACACACACACACACAGCACCCTTGTCTTATCTAACCTCAGAGCTCAGACCGAAGTGCAAAGAAAGTCAAAACAACAGCTGACAACTGCCCGTCAGTCTCCGACAACAACGGGAGGGGGATGAGTCAACATTGACGAGCCAGAGGTGTTTGCTGGGCACGGGGTCAAAGGTCAGTGCAATATTGTCCGTCATGAGAAGTAAAGGCAGAGAGGAAGAAAGAGAGAAAACGAGCGGGGGATGAGTCCGAGATTATAGGAAGCTGAAGTGACAATGACGTTTGGTTTTTTTTGTTTTTTAAGCTGAGTACACATTCAATTTCACAGTAAATTTAAGAGAACTACTTTATTTCTGGCAGAGAGCATCACAACTAAGAAAATTATTTCTTTCATTCATTCTTTCATTTCAAAACAGACTCAGGATTACTCTTCGGTTAATATGGGTTTTCCAATTTTCATTCTTTTCTGGGTTTTCATTCGAACGCACACGTTTTTAGCACTCGCCTGTTGTTCTCTTTGTCATTATTAGAACAACAGATGGATTGTTTTCATCGCCTGGTTGAGTGTTTTTCCCCATTTGCACAGTCTGTATTTAGGTGCCACTGCAGGTGCTGCTACTTTTGTATGAAAAATGTCAAAATAAACATATATTCAAAGATGTAGACTTTTGTTTTTTTTTCTAGTAGAATATGAATTTATTATTGTTACTAATATCTGGGGTTCAATACCACTACAAATAATAATAATCATTATTTCCCATTACCTTGTACATTTCTCTACCTTTTTATATCAGTAAAATTAGCCAAAACTCTTGTGTTGTCTTATCAGGAATAATTTATCATATAAAAGGATGTAACCACCTTAAAACAACAAGCTTAATATACAAAATTATTCTTTAAATCCGCAATGTCAGATCAGAAAAAAATAAAGGATCTGACCAAGCATCCTGTCAATAAACAAAATGACTGAGGTTCGATTCGCAGTCCTTTACTTAAACATATAAGTAAATGAGTAAATCCTAATTACCTTAAGCATCATCAGTTACTGAAACTGTCAGTATTGACCAATATCATATTGATAGTTTATTAGCATTGGCTTTACAAATCCACTTCTGTCTATTATGCTGACATCAACAAACTTTCAACGGCGTTTCAGTGCTTTGTAAGTAGAGCTGTGCAGCCAATCACACGACAGCATCAGTCTCCACAGACATCGTTCATGTTTGACATTCCTGGGCCAAATTGTTCAGGTTATTCTTCTCAAAAATCTAGGAGGGAACTTTCTCAGCCGTGGGGGACCCGACACACGACGCGGGAATTACTGAGGAATCCTGCAGCGCTGGTTCACTGGCAGGTTCATATTTACCATAAGACAACACAGACACTTCAAAAAAAAACACAGTACTAATGAAAACACTGCTGCACAGACGGGTCATATAAGGTTTCCCTCAGCTACGCTATTTTAGTTAACCCTGTATGTACAGTGCTGTATTTCCCTTTCATTAATTATTATTTTACTGTAATTATCTTTTGATTTTTTTCATTTTGATAATGGCCATATGTGTTAAAATACATTTTGTGAAGCATTTTAAGATGCATTTATGCCTGAGTTTTTTTTATTCTGCTCTTCCCACTTCTCTTATTTTCCATCACTCGCTTCCAACCTGTTGCTTGATTTGCTAATTTGGTTTTCTTTTTCTTTGCTAGTGTGTAAAGCACTGTGAGCTATGGTTTATGTATGAAAGGAAGTAATAAAGACATTAAATCATGTTAATATCTAGTATCTTAAACTTTTTTGGGGGGCTACAGAATGAAAACACAAGACAAAAGCAGAATCCAAAAGAGCCAAAAGAATCAAAGTCTAACATTTAGTCTATTTCCAGCTTTGGTTTGATCTCCTGCTCCTTTAGCTGCTAACCTGCTGCTTTAATGCAGCTGTGTGGTGGCCCGGTGGACAGGTGGCATACAGTGGGTTTATCAAAGCTTTTTTTTTTTTTGTTGTTTTTGTTTTTTTGCTGCTGCTGGAAAGTGGTGACACCGAAACCAAACAGCAAATGTGCAACAAAACCAAAAGACTGAGCTAAAAGTGGCTGAAAAGCTCCGTACAGCTGCTGATACTGGTGATAATTCTCAGGCTCCTCACCTGTGCGACACATTTCTCACATGAAACTGATTTCATCTGTTGTTGATATACAGAAAATGATTAGTGGGCATTTAAATGAAGTATATTAGTGCATGTTCATTATTTGTCCCACTTGTTTAGACTCAGCGTGAGATCTTTGTTGATGCAGTTGTTCTGTGTTTGCCAGATGTTAACTGTGATTTTCCAGACTGCTCCCATGAGGACATGCTGGATTTTGTGCTCTTGCTGTTTAGGCCTGGATTATTTGGTCTCCTCTGGAGCTCTGTTAGTTGACTCATGTTGCTGCTGATTGGCTCTTTTATGGCTGACAGATGCTGCTAACTGGCAACCAGCCAACTATGACCCATCTCTGTCCAAGTGTTTGGAACAGCAGTTTAGTTACTGCAGACTTAAAGCCGTCTATACCATGTTTACGATAGTTTACCTAAAAACACAGCGACAGATTATTGCCTCTTGATTTTTTTTTTTTGTTGTTTTTTGTTTTATGTTGGTCAGAAAAAAAACAGACAAACACACAGTGTGTGTGTGTGTGTGTGTGTGTGTGTGCGCGCAGAGGAGTGCAGAGAAGAACTGGGTGTGTCTCCATCTGGCTGGCAGAGAGAGAGAACAAGTGAGCGAGAGACCTAGAAAGAGAGCAAGAGAGAAGCTGCCTGGCTGTTATCACACCACACCCTGTTGACGCAAAGCCGGCCACCACTTCCCTACACACCCTCGTCTCTTTACACAAACACACACACACACAGCAGACAGAGTTAGAGCACTCTGCGCTAACTTAGCTACATATTACCCCTATGTGCACTACATGCACAAAGTCACACACACACACACACACATGCCCAAACCACAAAGCCGTGGTCAGAGCACTTCTCTAAAGCTTACACTGAATTCAAAGTACTCACAGGCCAGAACTAACCTCAAACATGAATGAGTGTGTGCAGACACACACGGACACAAAGACACAAATTCACAGGATTTACAATGCGAAACAATTATGACACGGCTCCAGCCTGTCAGACAGTCTGAGCAGACGTCAAAGAGAAACCAGAGGCTGGCCCACCTCCATCAACAGCCCCTAAAATATGACACTTAAGACAGATGAAACAGCTGATTTTTTTTTTTTGCCTTCTTTTGACAGAAAATAACCAAATAAAAACTCGAGAGAGAAATGGGAAGCAGGACGCACAGCAAAGGTCTTCGTTGGTCCAATCGGGTCCTAGAATCCAAGACCTGACCCAGGACCAGGTCCAAACAATATTCTAAGACCACAGTGTTCTTTAAACTAGTTTGTACAGTGTGTTACCCGACCACGTTTTAAAGCAAACATGTTTATACCTGTTGTAAAAGGCTATACACATAAATAAACCTGACTGGTAATGCCAGAATTTAAAAAAAAAAAAAATCCACATTATTGTTGTTATCATTACAAGCAGCGTGTTTACACTTGGCTGAGCGGAGACGTTGGCCTATCAAAAAAGAAAAAGATGTAATAAAGGCTAAGCAAAATAGATTTCTCAACGTGATGACTGCGTCTTCACCTTGCAGCAGCTGCTTCATGAGGAAACCAATAAATCAACCACTACCTACCAATAAAACTAAATCTTCAGGTTTCTGTTTCAGTTCACAAAGTTCACATTTGTGCGCTGCTTTGCACAAAAGCATTTGAGTTGACGTGTGCGCAGAACTTGGACGTGTCTCTCTGTTAGATCGTCTCATGCTGGTTACACGAGAGACACAAAATGAACAGACTGAAAAGATCATTTGTGAAAATAGTTTCAGCTCAGCAGGTGCATCACACCTGGCTTATATTTGCCATAGAGGGTTTTTCTAATTTGTTAAACTGCATTTCAGCCCCGGGTATAAGCATGTGCCTTCAGCTGAGTGCACACATTTTTGATTTTGTTTTCTCAACAGATGCGTATTGTTTTCAAACGTCATCGATTCGGTTTCACAGCTTCATTTTTGCTGCGATGTGAAGTACACTGGCCTGGAGATCTGTTTACACAGTTAGAGACACATACGGTATCTTATAAGATGTGTTGGAAACATAAGAACACTCAGGTGGAGGCAGGTATCGCCGCTTGCCTGGCAGACATCCTAGAGTGGATTTCAAGGCAGCATGTGAGGCTCAATTGAGGCAAGACTGAGCTTGTGAGGATGCCCCGACTGAGCCATTACAATCATGTCTATACTGAGTGATGCCAACTTAGACAGCGTGGAACCTGGGTGTGCCCCTGAATGATGAACCACCGCCCTCATTACACTCCTATAGATTCCTCCTGTGCAAAATCACAACAGCTGGCTTCTTCCTTCTTCCTTACTACAGAGGCAGAACCACACGCTCATCCAGGACTTGTCATCTCTCACCCAGACTACTGCAACTCCGCCTGCCACCAGACCTCTGCAGCTAGACCAGAATGCTAATGCAGGCATTTAGTTCAAGACTCTGGTGCTAGAAACTCTTTCCTACCTCCAAGTCATGATCAAACCTCTACGCTCCAACATGGATGTTGTGCTCCTCTGCAGCCCCATGACTCTGAGGACCTTGCAGATGCCCTTAAAGGCTCTTTTGTGCTCCGACCCCACTGTGGTAGAATAAACTCTGCACTGAAATCAAAACAGCTGATTAACCACACCTTTCAGATTACGGGTCAACGTCCCATACCAGCACTTCTAACTAATTAATACTCAGAAAAAACAAAACATTTGTACTGCGGCTCTCTGAACACGCCTTTAGGTGTTTGAGAGAGATGCACTCATTGCATTGCACTATGCTGAACAAACGCGTCAGTGCTACCTTTGATTTCATGTAAAGATTGTTCTCTAATATTCATTTTAGAAAAGCAGCAACCGGGAGAGTGCTGTGTTTCTCCTGCTGGTAATTAAGTGCAGAGCGATGCCTTGAAAACAAACACACAAAATCTTACTTAACAGATTTACTGCTTTCACTTTTCTCAGTCCAAACGAATGTTGTCATGAATGAGTCACAGAGCGAAACACACCACCCAGAGTGTCTTGTCAGCCTATCTGCCATGGGAATCTTTTGTTTACTGTAACGTTGCAGAGGAAGATTTCTGGGGTTTTGATCAGGACTAGTGGCACAAAACTACTACATCACCACCCCGGGTGTATTGATTCTGAGCCTCATTCACACGATCCAACGCACAAAAATCAGCCATATGTGGTGTGATGTGAAGACGTCTGGACGGAGGCGAAATCCAGACCCACTGGCAGAAAAAGAGGACCTCGCATTAATGCAGTCACACTGGAAAAAAAAAAAAAAAAAAGAGGCTTATGTTTTCATATGTTCCCTGTCATGTGATGGTGATCAGCTGACCTCCGTCACCTTTAACCCCGTTTCCACCTCCAGTTCAATCACTACAGGAAAATGAGTACTTCCAAAATAGATACGATACTGTATAAGATCAGCATCAGTTTCACCAAGACACCTCGCACGTGTGTGTGTGTGTGTGTGTGTGTGTGTGTGTGTGTGTGTGTGTGTGTGTGTGTGTGTGTGTGTGTGTGTGTGCGTGCATGTGACATGTTCAGAAACTGTGACCTTATTATCTGATCATCACCCTCTCTCTCCCTGTCATCATCACCATTCTTTATGTCTCTCTGTCATTGCCATAACCTCTATCTCCTGCTACACACACGATTTCAGACACACCCTCCGCACCTCAGCCTCCACCCCTCCACCCCCATCCTTCTCTTACTTCCTCTCCCTCCTCCTCTTCCTCCGTCACCCCTCCCCTCACCCTTTCTTCCCCCTCCCACGTCCCCCTTTTCTTTTCATTGTGGCCGCTTTGGCAGCGCGGACACGGTTGCCATGGCGACGGGATTCTTTCCCCCCGTTAATGACTGTGGCGTGGTTGGTAGGGGGTCACTCTCCTCCACCACCACCACCGCCGCCGCCGCATCAGGGCCTAATCTGAGGTGACACGGCCAATATCCTCACACACACGCACACACACACACACAAGCGCATCAACACGGGCAAGCACATTGGCATGCAGCAAACATTCACAGGAGCCCACTGAGAAGAATGTTGTGTGAGTACAAGTGCATGCACGCACACACACACACATACACACACACACACACATATACACGTACAGGCCCCACCCCTCACCACCCTCCCACCACACTCACACACACACACACACACACACTCTCACACTCATTCACATAATTCAGTCACACATTCCCACTAGAACATCCAGTACCAAAGCTTCTCCTCTCTTTTCCCTTTGCTAACAGGAGGAGAGAGCTCTACATTAGAGCTGATGAACACGATTCTGCTTTTCAACCTATCGAAGGCGTGGTCCAAAAAAATCCCAGGCACCACGAACTTCAGATAGAAGCTTAAAATGAAGTCTGTCAACGTGTGCCTGAACATTGGAGAATGGCAGCTATTGAGCTTTTAAGAACCAAAAAACATCTCAGTGTAGTTTTACATCTCCTCTCTCAGGCTTCTCTCTGGAGCTCTGGTAACAACAGGTCGCTGAGCCAATCAGAAGAGAGGAGGCTCTGAGCCTTTCTTCTGATTGGCTGACTGTTTTCTGAGTGACTGAATAAAAACATAGCAGATTTCAGGTAAAACTCTCGGAGAAAACAAATCCTGCAAGGTTGGGTGGTGGGTGCAGGTGGGCGGGGCTTGGGGCATGGAGAGGTGGCTGCTTTGTTGTGACATCACAAAGTTACAGAAGTTGTGACGGCTCATTTTAAGGCTCAGTTTCTGAATACAGGCTGTGCGAGTTTACTCTGTGGACTGAGTGCTTTGATACTTTCACAGTGTTAATAAAGAACCTAGACCTGCTTTATAATGAAAAAACACATGGACATCTACCTTTATACAATATGGGACCTTTAAATAAAGATAACATTGGTGAGGAAGTATTCTTTAAAGTATACCAGAGCTCATTTTTAAACACAAACTTTATCTATTTGATACTTCTCAATCATTTCTACTAGTTGTTCATTCACCATATTGTAATGTGATACACACTGATGTGTGCACAACCCAAGTTCCAGGTCAAAGTTGTACTTCCGCGGATATGATCTCCAGACACAGGATGAGTGAGCGTGTGTGTGTGTGTTTATACAGATAATTACCTGTCCGGCTTCTTTGGAAGTGCAGCACGCTGCCAGGAAACTTTGCATGTTTTCAGACTACCACAGTGGAATTCACTCTCTGTGCAGCGTTCTGCTCTGAATGATTTACAAAGCTCGTAAGAAGGTCTACTGGTGAGTTTGAGCTTTCTTTTCTCACTGCGGTTCGATGGGCAGAGTTAGCGCTAATGCTAAGAGTGTAAGCTTCCAACCGAGGCCGTGAGCACCTTTGGAAAAAGGAATATTTTGGGACGTCATGTTTTTGTAAAAGGTGCTATGGATGAAAAATCTAAAAACAGATATTAATACACACTCACAGACGTATTTGGCTCAGAGCTCACAAACATGGCTGGATGCATGTGGCTGGATAGCTTACACATACCGTATGGGTATGGCAGAGAAACCCATTATCAACACATGACTGAAATCGACATTTATCTCACACAGAATGTGAACGGAGGGCAACAAGCAGAGAAGGACTGATGCAGGGGAGGAGAAGAAAGACGAAAGCATAAACGAAGAGATGCTTGAGAACATGGACGAGTCGAAGAAAGAGAAGTGAGCCGCTAAAAGCCACACAGTCCTAACAAAGCCGTGCTTTCTGAAGCAGCAGCTCACATGACAAACTCTCAGCAGCTTTGTGACCTCCAGATAGACTTAAAGTCTGTTCCTACTATTAGAGCTTGTATTGTTTACCTCAGAAGACTCTGGGCGTCAACTCCACAAACACTGAGCCACACCAAGCTCTGTTAACAGCCCTGACACAGGCCACCACCCTACAAACCAGCCAGCCAACCAGATGATAAACTGGAGCAGCCAGTAAGGCAGAAAACAGGCTCACCAGTCAGCTAATACCACTTTCAGACACAAATACGGTTATTACCGTTCTCGCTGCTTTCTGTCTCACACTGTTTTTCTTAGGTAGTCATGTAGTCAGTTACACAAATGTCAATTACATGAAATTCCCATCCATTACTGTACCGTTGTGAACCATAGAAAAAACAACATGTTCTCACTTGCTTGTTCTAGCCATGCATTGGTTTAATAACCAATATCCTGGGTTTGAAATATCAGCCTGAGATTTCCACCTGAGTTTAATGGAGGCGAATGGAGTTTCATTTGTGGTGTTCACTAAAACACTCAAAAGAAAAACATATACATATTAACATTGCTGAGAGTCTAAAGCCATGCTAGGCTAGGCTAGGCTAGGCTAGGCAAAGCTGTGCTTTGTGATAAATGCGAACTTCAGCCTGCCAATATGCCATATTTTTAAAAGGCTGTACTTATGTATGTATTTACAATCACACTGAAAACATATGTGTCTGTATGTCTGTGAATTATCTGTGTCTATGTATAAACTGTATATGGCTATTCATGTAAACAGGTCCGATCTCAATGAATCAATTAAGGATTTAATAATTCTAGCACGATAACTTGCCAAAAGTTGCTTTGCTTGTTAGCATGCGGGAACAAAATTAGATTTGGTCATGAATTAAAAAAAGTAATTCTGACCTGCTGGTGGTGTTAGATGAAAATTATGACAATCATCAAACTTATTATGATCATCCTGAGGCATGAAATCTAATTGGGATTACTTTGTACTGACAAAACAGCCCCTATGAAGTGCTGACAATGACTAACCAAAGCTAAATACACATACACATATTTTTTCAGTATTGTGAGCAGCACAGACTTCACCTCCATTGTACTGGGGTCAGAAAACTTAAAAGACGGATATTTCAAAATCTCAGCAAGAACTGAACTGAACTTCTGGTCACAGGTAAATACTGTGACCATCAGTCTGGTATGTGAGTCAAACACATGTTGAATGCGTGTTATCCTTTGTCATGCATGGAATTTCTGCGGAGAGGTGCACCTTCACACTCAGTCAATGAGTAAACTAGTTGCTCAGTCACTCGTCGCACCAGTAAACAAGACAACGAGCTAATAAATATTCATTCAACAAGTCTGCTTATCAAACAGCAGCCGGTAAGTGACAGCCAGCAAGTCAATAAAATGCTCAGTCAGTAAACCAGCATGTCAGCCAAAGAAAGTAATCTGATCTTGATTTCCATGAAGAACCATTCAGCCAGTAAACGATAATGATGCTGATGCTGAGACGGAGCAACAAGGACAACAGAGCCGGAGAAACCACGACCCGGTGGAGAAGAGGAGGAGCTGAGATCCAGAGCAAGAGTTAAAAGACCGACAAGGCTTTCAGTTCAGTGTCACTTCCAGATGGTGCAAATGTGGAGAATGTAGTAGAGAAAAATAAGGAGGAGGAGGAGGAGGAGGAGGAGGAGGAGGAGGCAACAGACAGAGCTGCAGTGTGCCGTGTACTGCAGCAGTCTGGACAACTTGTAATGGAGTCAAATAGTCCATCACGACTTGAACTGGATCCCATTTCCCCTAAAACTGTTTACCAAAACTAGAGCCAGAAGTAGAACAAGGAACTATTTTGCTGACAGATCGGACAAAGTACTGAACACTGCTGTGAAGAAATCCTGCGCATAAGAAGCAGGAGAGTACTAATGAGTATTTATCTCAACATGGTATAACTTTAAAAAAGCAGAGCAAACAAGCCAACCCACATCTCCACGAAGCTGGCTGCGAGTTGCTTGTGATTGCATTCAATGTACGCAGTGGCAACAAGGCGACAGGTAACAGCAAACACACTTCAGGGCCAGGTCTGAATTCTGTCCAGGGTTGTAAAGGAAGCAGGTGAGAATGAGAAAAACCAAATCAAGGTCAGACATCGGGCTCAGCAGCTCAGTACGAACCCTGTGTGAAGATGACTCCTGCGTGGACACCACACTGGTCTTAAAGCAAGCTTCAAATGTTTGGATATTGAAGTTAGCAATGGTGTCCAAGGTTGGATTTTGGTATTGTGACAAGAGAATCATCCAGCTCCACTCTGTTCTGCCTTCGCCATATAAACGGTGCTGTGTCTCTATAAATAGCCTTAAACCCCTGGGGCAGGCCAGACTAAGCAAGGCTGCCCAGCAAATGCAGAGAGAGGAAAAAAAAAAACACAGTGACACTACCAACAACTCTGCCACCCCTACCCACCCCCCCCCCCACCCCCCCCCCCACCCCCCTCCGCGCTGGTCTGCTGAATCCACGGCAAGAAAGTCTGTTAATCCTCCTGACACTGCAAGATACACTTTACATGCTCTCCTACCTGAATAATGGAGGCAGTGTGGACCAGTCAGTATCGACATGAATCATCCCCCACAGATTTGAGCAAAATCAGACCAATCCTTTAACGCAACATATGTTCTGTTGAAACAGGAAGTTCCACCCTCCCTCTTAGTTACAGTAAAGGGTACATGAAAGCACATTCACACCCATTTGTGATTGATCGAACCTCTCGGCCTCCGCTATTCTAGTTCTGGACTTTCTGCAAGATTTTAAAACCTGGCTGCAGGGGTTTGCTCCCATTCAGCCACAAGAGCTTCAGTGAAGTCCAACGCTGATGTTAGGTGAAAAGGCCAGATTGTGCAGTTGGGTGTTGCAGTTTATCCCAAAGCTGTTGGATGGGGTTGAGGTCCAGGCTCAGTGCAGGCCGCCTCAAGTTCTTCCACACCAGCCCAGAAAGCTCAGAAAACCATTTCTTTATGGAGCTGGCTTTGTGCATGAGGACACCGTCATGTAGAAACAGGAAGGGGCCAAACACAAACTGTTTCCACAAAGTTGGGAGAACACTATTGTCTGAAATATAATAGCTGCTGTAACGTTAAGATTTCCTTTAATTGAAACTAAGGAGCAACGAAACCATGAACGATAAGAAACAGCCCCAAGGAGAAAAATGCAGATTGAGTTTGGTGCATTCTACCAGAATTTAACTTTGCGTCTGTTTTCAAACGTGCTGCTCTTCTAGCTTTCTAGAAAGTATTTGGTCTCCTCAGAAAACCCGATCATGTCGTAAAGAAAACTAAACTGCAGCAAAACAACTGGTACTGTGCTGTTTCCTTCCAACCACCAGTGGCCACAGCGAGCGCACCGTTTCTGAGCAAGAACCGATACTTTAGATACTTCAGTGCTGGAGATGTCGTAAGTGCTGGAGATATGACTTTCCTGGGTCTGATTGGAAGGAAAAACCCTACAACTGAAACAGGAAGAAGAAGTAATACAAGAAGAAGAAGAAGAAGAGGAAGGATGAGAAGCAGAAGAAGCAGAAGAAGAAGAAGAAAGGCAAACACATTAACAATAACTACACATTTAATAGTGGCAGCAACAGCAGGTGCAGCATCAGGCCCGCTGTGAATTGTGGGAAAAAAAGAAAAAAAAAAAAACACGGCAAGAGTCGAGTTATAGAAAACCAGACGGTGACGCTCTCAGCCCCTCTCAGTTGAAGTAAATTATTTTGTCCCTCCCTCCCATTATTTCCCATAACCTTCGATCAAGTCTAGGATAAGTTACAATGCATACCATAACGCCACCGTGGAAAGCATGAATGAAATGATGTTTTCTTTTTCTGTTTCGTCACACAATCTTATCTCCTCCTCCCCTCCCAGAAACAGGTTCGCAGTTCCCAGGGCTCGGGTGAACGTCAGCTTCTATTGTTTTCGTCTAATCGTTAGCGCAGCCCTTAGTAAATTTGGTGGAAGTTTATATGAGCGCCGACTAGTGCAGCATGTGGTCAAAACATATTAGATTTCACTTTATTTCATTGTGTCTTTCTAATAAATGGAGTCTCTCTCTGTGCAGCTGTGTGGTGGAATACAGACTAATGAAAAGCACAGATCTGACATTTACCTCCCTCCTGCTCTCCGACTGTTCTGCTTCCCATTAATTCTCAGTGATTCAGTGACTGAATGACCCGAGCAAAACGCCACCCGCCAGCGGTGACCCTTGTGATGATCCTAACGCACCCAGTCCATTCCTCAAACCGTGTCTTCATACCTTGCTCTGATTTATCTCCTCCATCGCGCGCACACACTCCAGACACACACACACACACACACACACACACGAGCAGAGAGGCAGTCAGCTGGCCGACTAAACAGTCACCCAACCCAGAAGTGTTGTTTCTCCACCTGACACACAAACACAGATACGTGGTTGACGGTTGAAAGAAGCTGACCACGATGTCCTTCTGTTTTTCCCGGCTTTTCTTTCTCTTCCTAACGACCCTCCATCTCCTCTGGTGGTCACAGAGACACGTGTGTCGCCGCCCCCCTTCGCTCTGCCGTCCCTGCTGGTCTCTTTTTTAATGTCGGTGACTGGGAAACTGAAGCTTATTGTGCTGCTGCACACGCCATAAATTACTCTGAATAAGAGTATCACATAAAACAGAAAATGGAAAAGTGCAGTGAGCCAGTTCGCTCCGACACCTCCTCACCACCTGGAAAACACTTACAGCAACGCTTATTAGAGAGCCCTTAGCTCAGTCAGTGAAGCGTGAGAGTCCTAATCTCCAGGTCACAGGTGCCTTTAAATTACAAACGCACCCCTGGATACCTCTACATCATTACAAAGGATCGATTTATTACATGCCAACTCTGTCTTTGTGATCAGGTGGTGTGTTCCATGTGCACCTACTTTCTATTACCTCACCTACTGTACTTCTACTTCAGTTAGGCTTTTCCTACATTTCCCAGAAGGCACACCAGGGACACATTCACCACTGCCAAAAGAAAAAAAAGATGTTTTCCATAAAAGGAAACAGTGGTGCATTGAACATCTTGGTGCTAGACTCTCAAACTCAAAGTAATTCCTCTTTAAATAACTCTCTGAACATTAAGACGGATGGTTTAATGGTGCAATATTCACTCCATGGTGCAGTAATGGCTGATGGAAACATTGTGGTGTTATACACATGGTGGCTCAACTTTAACCTACAGACAGAAAGTCACACACCTTGTGGAAAGAAAGAAATAATAATATGATAAATATACCCAACTGGTTAGATTCACTAGTGGAGTATTATGCAACAACTGGACTCGACTTACAGTTATCTATAGTTCTATATCTCTGGCAAATAAAACTCACAGCTCAGTGACTGACTCGATGTGACAAGTGTATGTGACGTAAAAATTACCAAATTAATCTTTTTCCGTTACACATCTTGGAAATATTATGGTGACACATCTGGAGGAATCCCCTCACTGAAATTTTCCATTTGTTTTTAACCGTGATGTCTGACTTACTTGCATTTAGAGATGGTTTGTAGACGTACAGCGGTGGTGCTGGATGTTTTAGGTTCCCTGCGTGAAGTCTAATTCAAATCAAACCCATCGCAGTGAACGATACGCTGCCTTGATTGGTACCATTTTCATCAGGTCATAAAAGTATTTTAAATAGTCTTCTTGGTGGCACATTCAAGGGTGCTCCGACATTTGAGAATTATTAGTCAACTTCTGAAAAGCAACAATTTGATGAGTTACAGAGTTGAAAAATCAAACCCAGACGACGAGAAAAAGAAGCAGACATGGATGTTGTGTCAAAGCTTAACTGCATTCGAGTTATCTTCCTAAAACAGTGTCTTTTATGGTCAACGATAACAACAAAATATAAAGGTGACCGATCATAGTGAGAGATCACCTGCGCAAATACATCATGAAAATCAACTTGCAGAGATTGAAAATAACTGAAGCCAGATGTTGCACAGCAGCAAGAAAAACATACTGTACTCTTTGTAACTGGTGATACTGTTGTCAGCAGTGCTGTAAAGTACTCACAATATGTACAGAATAAGATGAAACTTGCACAAGTACAGTTGTGTAATTGTGTAGTTGACAATGTTTTAGATGTTGATATGATAAGATGAGCATTTTTATTTTTGTATTTTCAGTTTATTTTTCAGTTAACTGCTATTGACGGCTGGGGTGACACCCTGACAACTAGCTGATTCTGGTCACTCCACCCATCCATGTCATCCTAACAACTCAGAAAGGTGTGTGTCTGTGTGTGTGTATGTATGTGTAGTGTAGGAGGGGATACACATACACACAACATCCACTTCTATCAGTAGTTTGGTCAAATTTTGTACAGCATAGTTAATCATTTCCTACTGTAAGGCATCAACACTGTCACTCACACACACACACACACACACACACACACACACAGACTTTGTATTCAAGAGTCTTTACTGCTGATGCCCTGCCCAGGAATGTATGACTGACCCTGCTCTCACATCTACTGTCCAGCTGACCCAGGACACACACACACAGACATACAAATACAAACACACACACACACACACACACACACACACACACAATCTATCTAGTTAACTACACTTCAAATATCACACCGCCTTAACTCTGATGAGAGGAAATTGATTTCCGCTCCACAGTGTCAGGAAAATAATTATCTGGGTCAAAGGTAAAAAGTAAACAGAAAGACAGAATGAGAGCGTTTCCATACATTCATCTAGAGCCAGCAGTGAGAAAACACAATGACAACTCATCATCCGGACTTTAGAGAGCCCTTATATTTGACACGCTTCATCACTTCTGTCACTGAGTGGTCCATTAGAGTCATCTCACCGGCTGACATTAACTTCTAACATCAGAGCGGGTGATGCAACACCACACAACTTCAAGTAATAACCCACAATATTTAGAGTGTGTAAATAAATGTCTGCTTTGCCACCATCAAGCGACTGATGTAACATTAAAGCGTATTCAACTGTTCTCATTAAAGTTCACAAACGTATTTGATGTTTCTGGTTTATTTGCATCGGCTGTGAAAGAAAGTGCGCCACCTACAGAGACTCAGGCTCTCGTCGCAGACAGCTGAAGTATGATAATAGTTCAGAGGATGACTGGACCTGATCCAGATAACGTGAACAGATACAAAAATACATTTTTCCTGCTCTTCACAGTCCACACTCTCCCTCTGACTCCAAAAAAAGAAAGCAATAATTATGCCACACCGCATGATCAGAGCTGATAGGGAGTCGGCTCAGATCCACAGCAATAGAAGGCGTCCCTGCCCGACCTGATTGGCCTGAATAAAATTTGGACCCAGCCCAGCATGAGTCCCGTATCAGATCTTGGATAACAGGAATCAGCTGAACTGGTGAAGACTTCTACGTCACAATCCCACCTCATGCAAGTGCGGGGGGGGGCGGGACGACAAAAAAAAAACACAGCAATGACCTCACAGGGTTCATGCAGATAGAGAATGCACTGCAAACAAAACATCAGAGCTTTACCGCCCTGTTACTTGAATTCAACACATGACGTGATTTCACAACTTAAAGCTGCATCACCTCTGCCTTAGCTTTCAACCCTGCTGCTTTGACGTTTTTCAGCCTCTGATGTCTGCATGCAACAAAAAAACTCCAGCACCTCCGCTAGAACCTTTTTCATAGTGTTTTAAAACATACTGAGAATAAACGCTGCTGCTCTTGTGTATCGTCTAGGTTACCGATGTGCAGCCTAAGTCATAAATGTCTCTTTTCTATCTAATAGATTCATTGAAGCTAATTATAATTGCACAGGGGGAGTCATGGCAACACCTTCTTTGGTTAATTGCAGCCTGAAAGCTACTTACTGTGGTTACAACTGTTAAAATGGCGAGGTTACGCAGTGTGAGGTTGAGAGTGGTCTTCTTCAGTCACAAGGCTACAGATGGATCTATTGGTTTCCACTTTCACTTAAAAGCCCTTCATTGAGCAAAGCAGTCACATGTTTTCCCCGGAGCCCAAAGTACTTTGACCATTCAAACAGATTTTACAAAAGAGACTCTCAAACAGGGTACAGCCAACCTGCTAGCTATGCTAATCCACCTTTACCTTGGGCACAGTGGCCCTGGAGACACAAATGAATTAATCAGTTGGGTTAACCACTAGTGGGTCGAGTTATTGTACCATTTTTCCATAGTGAAAAAAGGCAGCAGTCAAGAGAGGAGGAAATGTAATGTTGTGAAGACCAGCATTCTTGTTAGTAAAAGAGCAAATGCTATTGAGGGATTTAAAAATTTAAAACCAAATACTAGTAATGTTAGCTATCAAGCTAACTTGCAGTGCAATAATCAAACAGATATTTTTAGTCACGTTTTGAGTTTTTGTCAATCTGCCAGTTACTTAAATTGGGACAATGGCGTTTTTGATTTCACATCACCAATGAGATCATTTCAACTTCCACATCAGCTCCTCTTCTGACAAATGTCTGTATAACTACAAGCCTGTCTGTCTTAGTCCCTGTTAGCCTGACAACGATAGCAAGTATTTTTCCATTTTACACTCTTCTGACCATCTCACAAATCCCAGGGAATCCAGCGTTGCTCACAAGTGTGAAATAATGGCTTGTTGTGAGTGAAGTGCTGGATAGTATCTGCATAGTTCATCTGTTATGGTGTAGTTTTCTCGGCATGATAAATAAAATCCAAACATTTCCTAAAATGGAATGAAAAACATCGGAAGAGCATTACTTGGATCTGACAGTTAGGATGCCCTGTATAATTCAACATACTGGTCTGTTAATGCACGTCCTTATTGACATGGCAACATGGCTGAAGACAAGACAGGTATCAACTGCACATCAGGCTATTTTAGGGTCAAACAGTCTCACAAATAAACAAACAGACTTCAGTCACACATGAAGAATTTGTGCAGTGGCTTTTCTTAAAATGGGTCGAAACATAATCAGGCAGCTATTAATATACTTTGCACAGTCACCCAATTATAATATATGCAAACTAAATAAATGTGGTGTGTCCACACAGCTGACACCTCAGGTAAGGACCAAACACAAGAGCCACACTCGGCCTCAGTGTGAACAGGCTGACTAAAAACAAAACAAAACCTCCTTAACCACTTCCCAAAACACCATCACCTGCAGCAAGTCAACAACATTATAAAACTGGTTGCAGGGTTTGAACTTCACTGCAGTAGAATATAGAGAAAATTAGTTGCCAGTCACTTTGATAATCAATGCATCATTTATCAAATACCCATATGTACACATAAATATTCAATGGTTCCAACTTCTGAAACGCGACGGTTTGATAGTTTTTTTCTGTTTTGTGTCTTTGTAAAGTGAATGTCTTCGGACTGATGGCTGGGAAAAAAAGAAACAACTTAAATAGAGCTGCAGTGATTAGTCGGTTAATGTATTGAACGAAAATTAATCATCTGTTTTGACAACTGGATAATCGTTAAATTCTTTTTTTAAGCAAAAATATCAAACATTTGATGACCCCAATGTCAGAACGTGTTGCATTTCTCAGTCTTATATTTTAGTAAACTGAATATTTTGAGGTTTGGAGAGTTGGAAGATCAGCAAACATAAATTTGAAAACATTTAATTTGTCACTTTGGGCTCTGGGAAAATATGCTGGACATTTTCCAGACATAACTTGATTAGTAAAAAAAAACAAAAAAAAACATAATCAACAGACTATAATAATTAAAATAATTACTAGTAGAAGCCATAGAGTGAACATTAATGCTGCATTCATGTGCTATTAAATAACTTTTTCTAATTAATCTAGGTCATACTACGTGGACCACAACAAATTGTTACAACCTGATACCGTACTACATATTAAATGTTAGCAAAAAAAAAATGATATGCAATATGTCAATTTGCATCATTAATTTAGTGTTTCTCACCATCAACCAAACATTTACTTTGGCCACCATGTTTCTGCATTGCCAATATGGTATCACAACTCGGCACATCGTGCACCAAAATTTCCACAGACTTTCTGAGTTGTTATTCAGACGTGAGAGGGCGTTCACGTGAATTTTTCCAGTCAGAAACTCATTTTTCTGATTATTCCGGCACCACACAAATGCAGCGAAAGTCCAGCAAACTGCTCCACACTCCAGTGAATTTAGTAAAAATAAAACAAAACATTAACAGCCCAGTGGAGATGATGTAAAGTGGCATCTGGTAGTGCAGTACTGTAGCTAAACAATTACAATCAACCAAACACCAGACACACCAAATGGCATTACTGGTCGGCCATGCAAGGTTCACAGGTCAAAGTTCACTTGGACGTTTTGTCTGACCAAATAACTTGGCTCCATTATTCTCCATGCAAACCATCAAACACAGAGCTGGATTCGAACAATCAGTGTGACCACATGCTGGATTTAATTTACTTTTGAGAGCACTGCCAGCAAAACTGACACATAAACACACCGTGATGAAGAGAGACTCGTTTAAAGGCTCAAGTCGGCAGCAGGGCCCTTAAGAGTGTAGCTGGAGGCAGTGCACCTGGCTGCTTCCCAGGGTTGTGCGTGTGAGTGTGTGAGTGCGTGTGTGTGTTTCAGAAGAGGCTGCTGGCCCTTTAAAAGCTAAGATGGTGTCCTACAAGCTGCAGATTCTGCCTTCCGTTTCCTTCCTGTCTCTCAGAGATCACAGAGCATTTCGTATTGAACCTGAACTAACCTCGCACACAGTGAAAGACGGAGACAGAGGAGACGGAGAGGTTTCCGTATCAACCGTGGTAATGACTGTGCTCTCGGCGTGATGCTCTTACGATGCAATAAGGTCGCTGTTGCAAAAACTCTTCCACTAATTGCAAAATAAACCGCCTGCCCGCGAGGATACACTTGCAATTGGCTGTTAGAGACACATACACTCACTGACATTCACATTTGGCACATGTTGAGCTGACAATGTCAACTCTGCTTGTGTACAGGCGGATCAGCCACACAGGTAGATGTGTCTTTCCTTCATTGACCAGGGCAAAGTCAATAACGTGCACTTACTTTCTTGTTACGGGTCTCCGTGTGCATCTCGGTTGCCGGAGCGGTGCAGCGGCGGAGGGGTGGAGCAGCAGGAGCAGGAGGGGGTCGGTCGGGGCTTTGGGTGTAGCTCTATCTGAATAAGAACTGTTATGGAGAGAGGAGGGTTTAGGGGGACTAGTTTTCCACCTTTACAGTAAATTTTCGGGATATAGGAACACGATCCCTGCCTCTTCCAGTGTTTCTTTTCAGTTCATATCCGCAGCGTCGAAAGCTCCTTTTGCTCCCCCCAAAAAAATCAGCCAGTCTCTCTATGCCTCTCCCTCTCTCTCTGTCGGCGTGTTGTTGCCGTGTATTCAAGGGCTGGGCTCTCTCTCTCTGCCTTTTCCTCCTCCGCCTCTCCCTGCTTGTGACCCCACCCTGCGTCCCCACCCCTCATCTCTCTGTCAGTCAGGAGCTGTGCGCAGCCCTGCAGCCCTGCAGAGGAGCGGAGAGGAGCTGCGCTGCCGGCGACCCGACACTGGCAGCAGGCGGGCAGGCGGGCAGGAGCGGAACCGCGCACTACTGCATGAGAATTTTTAATTGCGTGCAACCACCACCACCACTCTCTTGGCATCCATGCACCCCCCCACCCCCACCCCCCCATCTCTTAATGCCATGCTGCAGCAGCGGGCTGTTTGTTGCTCAGAGATGGGGAAGAGAAGCACCCATGTCACCTTACTGACGTCAGCCAGCAGGCTAATTGAGGACACTTAAGCTGGGCGGGGAGGGTGTGAGCGATTTAGAGTATATTCAGAGTGGCTTTGCAGCATCTGTTGGATATAACAGGGAAGACAGCCAACTCTAATGAAAAATACGGTTATAACCACACCCTCAGTAATACAATAGGGCGTGGCAAGTTAAGGGTTTTAAGGGTTTTTATTTTCTTTAAAACACATTTCATCACAAAACAAATGCATGCTGCATGTTAGGGCTTATGTGGATTTCCATTGAGAGAATAACATAAATCCAAACAGCTGAAAACAACCCCATCTGGTCCCCATATACAGCCTTTTTCTTTTAGTTATTAAGATTTCTGCACTCAATATAATACACGTGGCTCCACTTTTACAAATGCCCCAAATCTACGCTTTCGTATTATTTTTCCTTGAGTGTAGCCATGAAACATAGCTTGAGATTCATTGTGATTCATATCGGGATTCTACTACATTTCCCATGATCCCACACGCCGGAACTGGAAGCGCAAAGCGGAAGCATGCGAAGGTAAACAAAACTTTTACCTATCAGAGTCACTTAGCAGTAAATTTATAATAATTGTGGTATTTGAATCACACAGATTTTGGTTTTAGACATGTATGACTCTATTGTCACCAGAAAATATTAGTTTACGTCGATCATTCGATCTAGCTATGGCACCGCTGTTGTCATGGAGATAGCTGCAGGCAACTAAGCTAGCAGTGGCTGCTCTCTGTTTCTCCCGTGTACGTTTTACTATTCACGTTTTAATTTAAGAATACGGTAAACTGGACTTTTTCATATTTTTACCAACATATTCCTTAGACTCATAGCTTAACATAGACCGTCTGCCTCACCTCTGGCTGCTGTCCTCGCCCTCGAAGTCTCAATTGATCACATGTACTGACATGTTAATTGTTAAATAAAAGATATTAGCCTGCACAGAACTGAAATAAAACGAAAAAGCTAAATAGGAACACGTTACCCTTCTCTCCTCTTTCTCCAAAGTTAATGGTTTGTAATGTTTGTTAGACCTCCGCCGATTTTTGTCAATATCAGAGCAACTGAAAAAACACGTAGTTAAATGTATTTCCAACATATTTATAAGATACATAGGATATTGGTTTTACCTCTTTACCTCTTTACCACGTTACTTTTATTTTACATCTTTTCTGTTGTGATTGTAAACTGAATATCCTCTGGGTTTGGACTCTTAACTTGATTTGAAAAAAAAAAAAAGCAATCTGGAAATGACACCACTATTGCAATTTTTCACAATTCTTTGACATCTTATAGACCAAATTATTAATTGATTTATGTAGACACATGAAGAGTTTAGTTGTGGTACTCTTAGTCAGTTTTACAAGGTACAGGGTGTCTACAAAGTGACAATAGAA
Source organism: Seriola dumerili (assembly GCF_002260705.1). Taxonomy (NCBI): domain Eukaryota; kingdom Metazoa; phylum Chordata; class Actinopteri; order Carangiformes; family Carangidae; genus Seriola; species Seriola dumerili. Next base: position 1,165,191 of record NW_019174295.1, on the reverse strand, counting down.
TTGTAATACTGTCATCTGTGTTTATGATGGTTGTGCCCTTTTCCTGCTGTTACACCAGCATCCACTGCGTGTCTGATCTGAGGTCTGTCTGTGTTCAATTTGTCAGAGTGACCCGGAGATCCTGTGAGGATGGACCGCTGCTGGAGGAACAGGAGACGGAGGGCCAGCGGCAGCTGCACAGCCTCCTGCTGCAGCAGCTCCACACCAACACCGACATCGACCGGTCAGAAACCATCTCTTTGTATCTGTGTTTACCATAAAATATGATATTGTCCTTTGGCCACATTTTTTGTACTTCCAGCCAACTAGATTTTCCTTCAGTTCTTAGAGAAATAGTAAATGCAACAATTTACTACAATATGATCTCAAGATTGATGTTATCAGCATTTTGTAAAAGAAAAAAAAAAACCCTACAGAAAACAAACAAAAATATTCTATAATTAGTTAAATTGTCAGCTATCAAGCAAAACATCTCACTCTTTGAGACCTTTGCAGTAGCATAAAATTGGAGACACAAGACATTATCTGAACATGCAAGTTTATTTAATATTATATTTATAATTTATCCTGAGCATAGTTTATAGTAAAGACAAAAATAACACCTGTTGAAATTATTAATCAAATCCAGGACAAAACATGAATCTGTGTTAAGATAAGTTTGATTTATAAATCATCAATAGGATCAGGTGTTGGCTCTGTTGCTAGCTAAGCGGTCACTGGATGAAATTACTGTCACACACACACAATAAACAAACATTAAACAGAGAGAATAAAACCTGCCTCAGTGTTCCTGTGTAGTTCAGTGGGAAAAGAAAGCAGTGTCTGCAGCTTTATCCCCACCAGAGCTCTCTGCGCTGTATAAAAAAAATCACACACTCTTTTTACTGTGTGGTGCTTTGGATAAAAGCATCAATCAAATTCTCTGTTATGTTACCTTCACAGTGTTCCACAGAACAGCCTGGAGGATGTTCTATACACATCCCTCAGGGCTACAGAGTCTTACACAGCCATCTTTTATCAGTAGTTTCTCATTGTCAAACATCAGAAACAACATTTAGGTAATATGACTTTGAAAGTGTCCTTTTAAAGCCGGTCTTTGATTGGACTGCAGCTGCTTTTGATAGAGCTGTGAGTGGATCCTGCATGATGCACACATCATGTACACATACCGTTGAGCTCACTTTGGAATAAATTCTGTCTTACAGATGTGTAGCTAAGAGGCAGTGCTTCGCCCCGGCGGCACTCTATCGGCCGTTTGGGGAGCAGGCAGCCGGAGTTAGGAGCTTGTCCCAGTTCCAGGCCTTGCAGGACGGGGAGAAAGAGCAGGCCAGCCTGCGGGAGCTGGGCCTCACGGACGCTGAGATCCAGCTGTGGCAGAGCAGAGACGCACCAGAGTTAGCAGAGAAGGTGAAACCTGCTGGAGACAGAGAACAGGAGGAGCTGGGTTTGATTCCTTGCCCTCTATGTGTGGAGTTTGTGTGTTCTCCTCATGTTTGCTCTAGTTCATAGCTATGAATGTTGAGTGTCCATTTCTACTGCATTGCGTGGTTGGAAGTGAAAGGCCTTAGAAATAGACTTGGGTTTTTTTGTTGTTGTTTGCATTTGGGGGGAAACGACTGATGATTTTCAAATCTAACTTCTTAACACTGATATACATAATATATATAAACCTCATCCAGTAAAACTAATGCCTTACCCTTGACTTTGTCCCGACACAGTCCCATGGTGTGTGCGCAGCTCCGGGGGCGAAGCAGCAGCGCCTGCAGGCGATCAGGGACAAGATCGAAGCCAGGGCGGAGCTCCTGTCCCGTCCACAGCGCTTCGCCAGCAGCCGGCCGCTGTCACGCCGGGAGATGGAGATTGAACGAGCGCTGTTCCAGGGAAACGACCGCCTAGGCTTCCTCACCGCGCTTTACCATCAAGGTATGAAGTGCTAGAGAGTCATCAGGTTGAGAGATAGATAATCAGTGGTGTGTAACTGTCACCCATTATGAGGGACAAGCTAAGCTGCAAGATTTAATTAATTTATTTTCACTAAGACATGAAAGAGCCATCGGGAATTAATTAATCCCAGGAATCATACAAAAGCCTCTCACACCCAAACACAAAAGAAGAAGAGCAAAAAAGAACAGGTTATTCAGGCAGTTACAGAGTTTCTTACTAAGAACAGTTTGAAACTTTAACAACAGAATAGAAACAATAGTTTCAGTTTGTTGAGCACCAGCTTTAGAATAGAGTTTCTAGAAACGTAAAATTATGTTATCTACATTCCAGGGCTTAAATCACAGCCTCTGTACATCCTCAGTTCAGTTTGGGAAGTCTTAAATATGTTGTGGTTTTCTGTGCAACCTCAAGAAAGGAACCAGTTGTTGTTGGCCCATGTTTTCAAAGGCAACAGCTTTATTTTCAAATTTTTTATAATGATGAAATTGGACCATATTTCAATAAAAAAAAAAAAAAGTTTATATCTCAAATTAAAATAAATAAAATCTGCAGGCAATTCTGTGATCCTGGAATTATCATATAAGTGAAAGAAGTTGGAATGAATAGAGTAGAAGAAGTATTAAATCAGAACAGACTGCTGACAGAATCTAATATTAGGATAAATAAAACAGTTTGAAACAACAGTACACAGGAGAGAGATGGGATACAATATTCACTGTTACATCTGTATCAGAAGATCTCATCAAGGCGGCTGTGTTTCTCTCCACAGATGAAGATAACCAGGAGGGCCAGCAGGGGGCGGCGTCCTCTGATCCAATGGACTCTCTCTACAGAGATGTTCTCAGCAAGGACAGACAACAGGGTTCACTGCTGGACTCTGAGGGAGAAACAACTGCAGCATCACACCTGTCTACACACAGAACTGTGTCTGACCAATCACAAAGCTCACGGACACACAATGACCAATCCGAAGAAACGGGGGGTGAAGAAAATGGATCATCGGACCAGCCAGAGACAAGTTCAGATACCTCGAAGCAGCAGCAGCACACTCAGGACAGACAGGAGCGAGCTGCTCCAGTCAAGATAGAAATAAACCAGCCAATCGGCAGTCTGTGTGGAGCGGTGAAGGCGGGGTCAGGAGGACCGCTGACTGTCAGAGGGGAGATTGAAACAATTACAGACGAAGAAATCCTGCAGAACCGCGAATCTGAGGAAGGGATCAGGAGCATCCCGAGGTTCCGAAACTACCGGCCAGGAATACCCTCCAAGGTGTCGACAGCTACATCCAGTAGTAGTTGTTCTAATGTAAAAGAGATCCTGATGGTTAGCTCATCAGGTGCTTGTTTTAAGAATAATAATAATAAAATTTAAGAATAATTTTAATTTATGTAAAAAAAAAAAAATCCGTTGAGAAATGCTCTCAGTTCTCCCCCAGCTCCTTCTGGTATAGCTACCAGAAGAGGCAGTATATCACCTCAAAGTGTGAGCTTCCACCTAAGTGTGCGCTTTATTTATTTAACAGCAGGGTATATATTTTAATTTTAAATCTGAGTTTTATATGCCACTGGTGATAAAAAAAAGCAGCTCTATGGACAGTATATAGTCATAAATGCTGCATTGAATCCAACTAGCACCGATGAATAAATCCTCATTCAACAAATTAAAATGCAATAACCTCCCTCACAGGAGTCACAGTAGAGACACAGTAGTGTTTTAAAGCTGATGTTCGCAGCTCGCTCAGACACTCACAGTAGCAATTGTCCTCCTTAACAACTTAATGCTCATAAAATGAAGCATTATAATGAAATAAATCACCCTACAGTCATTTAAAATATTCAATATCTGCCAGTTGAGAGCCGCTGACTCATAAATTGAACTTGTTTTAGTCTGTCCAAAGGATGATGATGTTGTGGCGTGTAATTATATTTCCCTGCGGCCCGTCTATCTAAGAGCTGGAGCACCCGAACAGAACACCACACCCTCATAACATTGGAAGCACACCGAACATTGTATATGTGATTATTTGCTGTCTGTGCTATAGCCTCACCTCGCCAAAAAACGGTAAAGAGGAAGCAGTGAGCGGACAGACCTGCTCCATGAAGCGCCTGCAGCGGCTCACTGACGATTGCCGTTTCCGTGTGACTCCCTGTAGGTGCTGTGTGTGAAGAACATGAGTGCACAGGCGTCAGTGGCCCAGCTGGTGGCGGTGTTCTCCAGGTTCGAGCCGGAGAACGGGCCTCCAGTCATTTACCGCCTGCTGACTGGGAGGATGAAGGGTCAGGCCTTCATCACTCTGCCAGGTGAGAAACAGTTTCTCACATACAAAAGGTGAGGGAGGGGATGCAGCATCGCCTGAACCCCACCGCTGTGTACCTTCCATTATGCATCACACACTGGGTCTGTCATTACGTGTGTTTATTTTCCCTTTGCAGATGCTGAGACGGCCCAGAGAGCCTTGCTGCTGGTCCATGGATACCGGTTGCTAGGGAAACCTTTGGTGGTTGAGTTTGGCCGTGAGCGACAGGAAGACGAGAAACAGAAAGAGAATGAAGTGCAGGAGGAGAAGAAATAAAAAAACAAAATGAAATCTTTAGTCATGACAACAACATGGATCCTCTGGAGTTGTGAATAACAGGCTGAGATGGATGTAATTGTATAGTATTTATTTTTTCTTCATCTTTGCCAGTTTCATATTAATAAATATCTTTTTTATGCCAAACTACCATTTATTGTGAAATTTCTGGGGTGGAGTTGCAGTAACCTTTTTTTTTTTGTCATCTTGATATTTATTTTAAGAAATTTTGCAAGCAGACTTAAAAATGACATGTCATAAAAATACAAATTATAATAAGAAAAGAACAAATGTAAACAGAAACAAAGAGGAAACACAAGAAAACTTAAGTAATGTCAAAAGTGCAGTAATAAAAACACACTTTTCTGTCTATTAACCCTGTTCAGGTATAATAATAAGACCATTTCTCCATCTTCTATCTTGTATTTAAATATTCCCTTGTAACTTGTCAGAGCCTCAAATGTTCAATAAAAACATTTCAACTGAGATGGTCAACATTTACCATATTTACCTACCAAGGATGAATAATTCTGTCTAAATAAAAGGTTCTGTCATACATTACAGACCTCATTGTAATCAATAAATTCAGGCATGTGATATTAATGAATGAATGAATGAATGAATGCACTCAGATTTACTTTTTTTTTTGTCTGTACAAAGATCACTACAGAGGAGACACAATGTTCAGTTTTCATTTGGGTTGATACACAGTGACTTACAATCAGTGTGCCAGTTCCACTGCTGGGTAACATGAAGGTCAACTGCAGTGATTTTCTAGACTCCTGTTAAAATTCAGTCGTTCTTCTTTTGGACACTAGATGGAGCCATTCAGTCGTTAAAGGTTGGTCTGCTTTTGGAAGAAGACTCGGCCTAAGAAAATATACAGCCACTTAAGTTGAATAAAGTTTCGTGATAAAGACGTAAGTTCAAATCTTATTTTCTGTCATCACACTGATAGTTTTTTATTCTGATTGGTTGAGCAAGAAACCTCAGCCTCCATGCACTCTGTTCTTTAGGGTCAAAAGTTTTACTTATGAAGACCGAACCAGTCTTGTTCTTGAGGAAACTAAAATGTTCACTAAAAGAGACACATTTCATTGTAACAGTTTGCTTGTACATTTTTCATGTTATTTTAATACTGTAGTTGAAATAAAAACATGGACTTTCTTAAAGTCATTATTTTTTTCATTCCCTAGATATCCCGTGCACCAGGAAACAGGGAATGCTCAGTCAGCACTGCTGCTTGTACAGTCTGTGTCTGTGATAAAAAAGAGGTACTCTGGAGAATCTACTGTATGTTTTTGAGATTGTGTTTGTCTTTCTCACAGCCTCAATGTATGTGTGTCCCTCGTCCACTTATCTCTTAGTGTTCTCTCGGTCAAATGTGTGTTGGTTGAACCAGTTCAGTTCCCGACTGTCCCAGACTCTGGTTTCCCTCTGGGTTCAAACACCAGGAGCTGTGGTCTGCAGTATTTTATATTACAATTTCCCAACACAAGGAATAGAAACACTTATTGGTCTGAAAAACTGTTACACCAACCACCTGTAACTAAAGTAATGCAGTGCCCCTAATTTATTGTAAGACCACTCGGACCACATTGCATTTTTGTATCGCCTCTCCCACTGGGATTTTAAAGGGCTTGTAAGGAGACCTGCAAGACCTGCATAAAGCCTGTTGCTTATGTAATTATACTGGTCTCAAGTCCTCTGAGACCCAGGTAAAACAATCTGCACAGACCAAAATAAAGACCCACACTAATTCAAGAACAACCTGTACCACAAATGTCTGGCTGAAAGAGGGTCAAGATCCAGTCTAATGTACTTTTATGTTTAAAGAACCTTTCAAGCCTCAAATAGAAAAAGAGCTACCCCAGTTTTGTTACTGTAAACTGACCCAGTAAGAGCGTGCATTTCAGTCCCACGATTTTCCTGTTGGTGAAACTTAAACTGCATATTGATCGGACTAAAGTAGTGGGTTTGTTTGTTCGGGTTTGTTTGTGTCGATCTTCTGTTTGCCTTCAGTTCAGGGCTGTGATCTTTTTCCCATTCTGAACTGTAAAAAAAACAAAAAAAAAAAAAACAGTCAAATGTCAGAGCATCACCAACAGACTATCTTTTAACAAGTGCCCTATAAAAGAAAGCCCTTCATCTGCCAGTTATTTCATGTTACTACTTTAAACTCAAAATAAAACAAATCAAAACCTTAATTTCTTTAAAGAACCACTTTTTGGACATGTGAAAATGAAACATGTAGAGAAAAGGTAGTAGCACTGTTGACTTGTCAAACACAGGTATAACTAATAATACTATAATGGCTGGTATTGTTATTTCTTTTTCTGCTATGATACATGCATAAAAATTTGTGATGGTAAAAAAGGGGTATGAAAAAAAAAACAAACAAATGGTGTGTAAGAAATGTTTGCATTTATTTCCAGATAAAAAATAACCTAAAAACAATTTTGGTGCTTTGTTTAAAATCAGCTGACAAAGGGATGTTCTACGTCCTGGAAATACAGTATGTCCGTGATGATCAGCAGAGATGTGATGCAAAACGTCGAGAACAATGGAACAAAAAAGACCAAAGAAGAAGAGGTGATGCCTGGACATCATGTGAGAAGAGTTTCATTTTTTTTTTGGTGACGTAAACGTGGAACGCAGAGCTTTACAGAATCCAAACAGATGTAACATTTTCACACTATGATGTTAAGGCACAACAAACTTCTCTGAATTACCATCAGGGAGGCAGTTCAATTTTGATGTAGTTACACTTCATGTGGACAGGCTACTGGATGAACTAACTATTAATAGACTGCAGTGGGTCAATAAAATCTGACTTTCAGGTGATACAGTACCGTGAGAAATGTGTAGGGTTCAGATTAGAAACATCAGGGTTGGCGTTAGTTAGCAGAATGTTTACCGATGCAGCAAATAGTCAAGTGACATTTGAGTGTACTTGCTTTCACTCGATGGTTGAGTATCAGCATTGGAGGGTTTAAATGATTAAAAGTTCCCCAAAGTCTACTCAGTGTCAGTCCTCCTAGAATATAACCAAATGGATGAACGACCTGTGTTTACATTTAAAAATGTCCATGAAAATTTTAGTGTTTTCACAAACAGTGTCTTCAGTTATTTTTCTCATATTTTTTTGTCTGCTTGATTTATCTTTTTACACACGGTTAATATCAATGACAGCACTCTCTACCGAAATTTGTAAACAACACAATAAAAGGGTTGTTAGGTTTTTGGTCATATTCAACATGTGTTAGTTAGTTAGTTAGTTACACTTTTCTACACTTTTTGCTAACAAGGTAATGCAAACACATGTCATTCTGCACATTTTGAAAGTATACAGTCTTCAAAAAAGATACAGAGATAATTGTAAAATAGTTTTTTTGCTGCTCCGCCAGGCATACAATGACAACATTTGATTAAATACACTATATAAATACATTTAATTGAGCGTAAGTTGTCAGAGAGTAATACTTAAAGGTGTGATGGAGTGGCAGTAATCTCAGACATATCCTGTGATGTCATATCCTGCCGCAGCGGGCTTCTTGACTCCCTGGACTCCATGTGTACTCAAGTGGGAGCTGTTGCTGGTACTGCGTACCAGTGTCTGCCCCCTGCTGGGTGCACTGATGCCCCCCACCTGCAGGGTGGGGTTGCGGTAGGTCTGTGAGGTTGTCCGTACACCTATGCCGGGCATGTTGCCTCCTACTGGATATGGATACCCTCCGCCATGCCGTCTCCCACGGCCGCCATCCTGCTCCTCGCAGCATGACACACACAGCAAACCCCCTCCCAGCATGGTAACGAGCGCTGACGCCAGACCAACATATAGGCACTCCCCCAACTCATACTTCATGCTGGCAGGTACATTTGGTCTATAGAAGGTCTGGACCACCTCATGTGTGGTCCACGCCACAGGTATGAGTGCCAGAAAGCCCGCAGTGAGGAATAAGCCCCCGCCAGCACCAGCCACACGACTCTTAACTGCACCTGAGCCCTCCAGGCAAAGAGTGCACTGCATCCCCAGGGTTGACATGGCAATTGCATGGATAGACAGCACTATGGAGATGACCATGAGGGCACGGGCTGCCTGCAGGTCGGAGGGAAGGGCCAACATGGAGTTGTAGGTCTCACACTGGAAGGACCCTGTGCTCTGATAGACACACTCCATCCACAGGCCCCTCACGTTGTTCACGGCCGTGACGATGTTGGAGCCAATGTGGGCAGAAGTCTGCCAGTACGGTAGCACCGTGGCAACCAGGGTGCCCAGCATCCCAAACAGGCCCAGGAAGAAGCCCATCAGCTCCAGAGCTTCTGATGCCATGACCACAACTGTGAGGGAGGAGACCCAAGAGAAAACACAGAGAAAAAATAAACCAAACTGAGCCAGAGACATGCCCGTGGCATGTTGACATTGCAACCCATTCGTCATTACTAGATTATTACATGACCACTGCAGTACTCAAAGGTTGGACCAACCCGTCCTCGAACTCGAAGGCGAAAACAATACCAGCCATGCTTTTGTGGCTGGTAAAGACTGTAGCTTCAGCTTCAGTGATAGGTATGAGTTAACTGGATCAAATTATGCATTTACATTTTTTAAATTTTCCATTTATTTTACCATTTTAATTAATCCAGTGTGGTCCTCTACAGGATAGCTAGCCGTGTGGTCCCACCAAATAAGTTCCTAAGTTAGAGCTATTTTGTGTATTCGCAGTGGTTTGCTAACAGGTGAAACCACATAAATGCTAGCTGAATCAACTGGTGTTTGTATGTAGTTTTATGTAGATGTAACTGCCGGTGAATGTGGCTTCTCGCAGCCATTGTGCCACAGCTTTTTGCTTCTCACTTGGTTTCGCTAAGTGGATATTGCGAGTGTCACAATACAATAATACAAAGTTAAGTCAACATTACACTTATACGTACCACACACACAGAGCCCACATTCATGCATTACCTGAGACTGCTGCTGGTTATGGGAGAGCCAGACGCTGAACTCGTCGAGGATTTGATTATGTTTGATTGCTGCAGGGGCTTAAGTTGCAGCTGGAGAGGAGGATGAGGAGGTAGAGGATGAAGATGCAGTAGAGCTTGCAGCCTGTACAGATTGTATTCACCACTGGTCTTTCTGTTGAACCTGCTCCTGCTTCTTCAGTAGAAAGCAATGTTCTTTTTCTTTTTTCTGTATCAGACTCTGACTGCCTCCTCAGACCTTGACATATTCGCAGCTGTTGTGCTGCTGCTGTACTTTTAAATGGCACTTACTCTGCTTGCTGCATTGGACCGAGGAAGCTAAAAAACACTTTCAGAACATATGCTGTTTTAGAAATACAATCCTTTGTTGAAGTATTGCCTGTTTAGAAGACTACTTAAAGACCCCTACAATGCAGGACAGTAGACACGGTTACAGTCTGTGCTCCTGCACATTGTCTCCCTCCTGACGCCGTCTCTCGTCTGTCTCAGTCAGATGTTCTGCTGTCTTTGTTTGAGAGTGAGATCTCTGCTCCTCATCCAGACCTCCACCTCCTGTCACGTACACGCACACTGATACTGACACCTCTGACAGTGACACACACATCCTCTTTGCCAGCCAGGTTAATCATTCTCTCATCGGTCATTTCTCCAAACCAGACCTTTGGTACAACATCGGCTGCAGCTCGGTCTAAAAACAAAAACTTGAGCAGACCCCTGTAACAGAATAAATGTTTCAGGATCAGTTTCCTGTATAGTTGAGCAAAATCTCTTTCATTAAGCAAAAGATTTGATGGTCACATATTGTATTACCTTTATGAAAAGAAATGAGTTCAGAAAAGGGTTATCCTTTCATGTTAGTAGAAAAAGTATATCAGCTAACTCTGCAGAAATTCCCAAAACTGCTTGTGAGCATTTTCTGTATTTTCAATTAAAATCGGCAGTGAAATACGCCTCCAAGGCAAGGAGGAAAAAGCAAGGAGAAACACTGAAATGCTTTTAAAATAATGTTAATAATTTTAATCTAATTTAATCTAGTTTTTGGTTTATTGATTTTATTTATGGGTTTCCCAATAGAGACATTTCCCACTGTGTGACACATGATGGAGAAGTGGACCAAAGGTAAACAGAGCATTAAGATGGCCTTACTTCAATTGTCATTTTTTTCCTTTCCTATTCCCTCCTTCACTTTCTTTTCATTCACTCAGTCGGATGAGTCATGGCTTTTAGTTCATTATTCCAGTCCATATTCATTTGTTCATTAACTAATTGGTTTATTTCAAATCGTGGAGTAATGCCGTTGACTTGAATCAAGTTTTTTTTCATCCAATCGCAACAACTCAACAATATGTTTTCAAACTAAATTTATCTCTGTCACAAGTCTGTTTTATGCTGCCAAGAGTGTGCTGTAAAATATAAATTTATCATGTATTTTTTTATAATTCATATTTCTAAAAATGATATACAGTCTATGACACAAACTCAGACAACTTTATGTTTTACAGTGTATTTCCAGCAAATATTCTGTTGTTGATCTGAAGGTGCAGCGGTGATTGAAACTATTTTCATAAAATTCCAAGTAAACATAGAGTGGGCTGTGCAGTGTTTAATTATAATCAGTGAATAAACTAATATATTTTCTCTGTCACGCTTCACTTTAAAATTCAATCATTATTCAGTATTTAAAGACAGAATGGGGAATTAGAATCGACAAATAAAATGTACTTTCTATTTTGGTTATTTTTGGTTAACTTTATTAATGTTCATTTAAATGCAAATGTATTACATTAATTTAATCAATTAATTCATCAGGGATTTTGTGTTTGTTTTTTTGGATTACAAATAAACAATGTAAATGTCAAGAATTGTTTTGATGGCACCTTCCAGACTCCATACAAAATATTCACCCTGCCATAATATATTGTGAATTTACAGCTCAATTCAGCTGACACCAAACTTGGCTGCCACTCGTGCATTGTCATCCATCAAATGTTTGCTGGGGTGTCAATTTGAAGACTGCTGGTGCTGAGATCCAATCAAAAACATCACGTCATAAAAACAAATATTACATACCATGTCAGTGTACCCCAGGATGACAGCTGAAGATCTCTTGTAGGTCAGGGAAATTGTCATTTAAGCTGTTTAGGTGTGCCATCGTTGAGTGTATCAGTGTCAGTATTTACAGTCACCCAGTTTGTTGCTGATCTGGATCCTGAAGCTCAACCCCTTTAGTTTCTTATCCCCCCCAACCGGCCCTCACATGGCAGCAGCATCATAATGGGATTAGCGTGTAATCCAGTCACTTCCCGTATGAAGCAGACTGAGAGGGCAACGTCCACACACTCAGAAACACTGAGCCATTATTATAAACCACAGAGGGGCATTATCTGGACACACTGCATATTAATTAGGCAGCACAGGTCTGCATGTGCCCCTTTGTTATACTTTGGTTACTGACTGGTAGTCTCTTACTGTGAATGAATGAAAGGAACATAGAATAACATGATGCACAATGTTAATTAAAACACCATAACCAAACTTTTGTTGGTGAAACTTTGTAAAGTACCCCCAAAACAGGAAATATGCTTTATATGACTGCAAGTATGTTCTAAACATTGCTTTATTAATAAAACTGTAGCCGACGTTACTCAAAGGCAGCTGTCTCTTTACGCCTCATGAATTGAACACATTTTGAGACTTATATCTAGAATTATTGTTTAAATTGGTGTTGGCTTTGAAACCTTCTGCCTGCCTCCTCGATCATCTGCCAGCTAAACTTTCCAAAATCTCAGGCTTTAGGACCTACAATCCTATATGCTGTTAATTTATCACAGGCATTTAAATGAATGTTAAAGAAACACCTCCTACTTATTTAATGTTACCAAGCTTTACAATTTATTTTTTCTAATTATTTATGTAAAAATAATCATAGAAATCTTTTTACTTGTAACTTTTAATCATTTCATTCATTCAGCAATGTACGAAGACAGCAAGCTAGCTGCCCGGGGAGGCAGCTAGCTTGCCCCCAGTGGTCCGTGCCTGAACGATTTACCCCCTCAAAATATGACCTGGGAGAAGGATGCATTTATATGAATAACGGTAGTCTAAGCAAATACACCTTCATAACAGCATCTTAGGAACTTTGTATGTTTGTAAACGGATCGCCAACGACCTGATTTTAAGGGGTTTGAATAGCTAAACTACGTTTCTTTCCCATTAAGTTGCACTCACCAGCTGGAGGGAAACTCTGCTGAAGTGGTGGAGGTGGAGCGGGGGTAGTGGTCTCATCGGTCCCTGTTTTACAGGTGTGGTTGAGTCTGTCTGACAACTAAAAGAAAAAAAAAAAACATAAGAGTAATTTGCAGCTATTACAGACATAAGATTAATAGTATCAAACTACATCTGCTCACAACTACAGTGCAGACAACGTCAAACATACAGGCTACACAGATTACATACAATGCAACGTTATGCTTAAACATAAAGTTAGTTGACATCCACAGCGTTATCCAATGTTAGCTTTGGCTAACACATAAAGCATACTTTGTTCTATGATTACACATTAGTGTTTCACCCCCACCCCCAACCCTTCTTAAAACAAAACAAACAAGATAAGTACCTGTCTAGAAGAAATACAGCCACCATCGCGTCGCTTTTTAGCTCCTCTGTTCCCTCAGTTGTCGTCGCCATCTTTGAAAAGCGAAGTCACCGTTGACTTTTTCGGCCTCTTGCAACGTCCTATTGTATTTACGTTGCAGCTTTTTTCTGCTACCGAGTGAAGCTGCAACTGAAGTCAAAGCCTTAGCTGGAACTGGTTGTATTTTCTCTGCCACTCCTGTGAGTCTTCTTCTTCTTTTTTACCCGTAACTGTCGCTTATGTGACCCCAACGCACGTCTGTCACGGCCAGGGAGGACGCGCTAGGACGCAAGTGGGATGTTGACAGACAGGTAGGCCAGCCAATCATTGCATTCGGGCCAAATGCAATGATTGGCTGGAGCTCTCACACCACCTGTGGCTGATTCTGATTATTAATAGAGTATTTAGAGAGTATTTAATTTGTTAATTTCTATCGGGATATGAAGAGAATTTAAAGAAATGTAACAAAAAGTGTTTCTGAATCAGATTATCCACTCCAGCTTTAAGCTAAATCGGTTATTGAGCCTAACTTGACTGGGTCTTAATAAATTTGATGCAGCGATTGCTTTAACAGTTATTACTATGAATGTATGCTTAAAACATAAAACACAATCATGGTTACTCTTACACTGATATTTAATTTTTTTTTAAACCTTTGTATTTGCCTGTTTCACATTCTGACCAGCAGATGTCCCACTGTTCACATAAAGCTGAAGACTTACCCTCGGTGATTCTTCAAGCAAAGAGGATAAAACAGCCTGGGTATTTTACTCACGGAGTATTTCATAGCTATGTTTCGGTTGACTGTGGCCATCCTGTTTTTTGGCGTCCATATAAACCAATAATGGCGCGAACACGGCCCAGTCCCCGTATGTAGGCTGTCCATAAATGCAGTTTGTTGTCTGCAGCTCAGGTTACACCCCAAACGCCCCGTTTCCTGTTCACCTGACTTCCGATATAGTCACAGGTATGAAAAGTTTTTTGTTTGTTAGCATTTGTTTGTTCCCCAGTTTACTTTTCTTATGCTGGTGTTATTCATATTACTCCAGCAAACACCAAGTCCGGGCTACCAGCTGAAGTGCGGTCCGACTGGTGACCCAAGTCCAACAAGCCACAACCAGGCCATAAATACACCACACATGCGAGACTTGGCCCATTACCAGTTCTGCCATCCAGAATGGCTTTTATTAATTTCCTCCTATTTTTCCCTATGCCAAGCCTTAGATGTAGGATAGAAATGGATTACATGACTGCTCTTTTATTAAATGACTCATTTACACTTTTAATCATTTACTCATTTACGAGGAGATTAGATGTATTACTTACATGAATGTCATGAATTTCCCCTAGGGGATAAATAAAGTATCTATCTATCTATCTATCTTAACAACAAAATAAACAAAAGCAAAGCAAGAATATCTGAATATGAAGCAAAACAAATATAATACTGAGCAGAATGTAATATAGAACAAAATGTGTAGAATATAGAGTCAGTTGGTCTTCGTCACAGTCATCATATAAACTGATCTGGTGTCAATTTATCATCCAGAGTGTGCAGGGTGGGGTCAACCTGTTAGTCAAGGGTCACTTGTTATCCAGTGATGCTGGATGAAGCACAGAGGAGCTCACACATCCTCACACACACAGACACACACACACACACACACACACACACACACACACAGTTCTGACACATGAAGCTTTCGCTGAAAAAAAACATTTCCAAATGCTGTGTAATGCACTGCACCCTGTAACTGATTCATGCAAAAAAAAATTACACTGGAAAAAATCCAGGCTGTATTATAAAGTGTTACTCAACATTTTGTCACAATAGCAGGCAAACAGAGCATTGACTGTAAATGCTTGTGTTCCATCACTACATCAATTACTATTTGCTGTTTCTTTTCTTCGCTATTTGCTATTTGATTGCTTGGTATTATTGTTTCAGTATTTGCTCTTGTTTTAATTTACCTGTTTTTATTCTCTAGTTTTTTGTGACAGAGACATATACTGGAAATCTCACATAATAATCATAGTTGACTGCTCTACAGAGCTATAGAGACCTCTAGTGGTCAAAGGGAGGAAACTGAGCTGTTGTTGGAAAATTCATTGAGAAAACTAACAACAGCAGGAGAGACCTTCCCACAAATATGCCTGTTTTTTTTTTGTTAGAAGTGTATTGTGCCCAAGTATGAAAACTGCATCTGTTGTCATCCCTGCTACCTTTGAGAGTGCAGTATAAAGTACATTGTCACCACTTCATAGGGGGAGGGATGTGGGATATTGTTAGAGAGCTTCTGCATTCCCTCCTCTGGCAGCCAAATGGACTTTATGGGCATGAACTGTCTGCTAAATGACAGGTTTGTGTTGTGGTTGATAACCACAGAAGAGAGCAGTGCAGCAGCTGCAAAACATGCTTCACTGTATAGCATAAAATAAGTTTAGCACTGGATAGTATATCTGCAACATTAATCCTTGGTTGATGATAATAATCACCTTAAACCTGCATTCATTAATCGTTTGACCTCTTTGAGCGGCACAACAACTTGTAAATAGAAAATTAAAATATAATCACCCTCTGTTCGGTGCAGGGCAGGTGTAACAGCTGATGGGAGCAGTGAGACTGAACCAAGCTACAGGCCATTAAACCAAATGAGGTAAAAGATGCTTAAACGCTCTGCAGAGCTGAGGGGAACTGCAGAGTTTGATGGTAAGGCTCTCTGGGTTCATTGTGAGCGACATCTTTCCCACTACACACAGTCATTTGATCCACTGCTATTACAATAATATTCATTAGTGCAGCTTTAACATTAAGTTTTAACAAGGTCAAAAAGATAAACATGTTTCCTTAATGAGGACAATGCACAGGCTGTATTATAGCAAGTACCATAAAAACAAATTATGGGTTTACATTGGTAAATTATGAGTATCTAGAGAGTGATAAAGCACTTTTGTTGTTCTTCATTGGATTTGTACAATGTACTAAGAAGTATTTCTTCCTCAGAAAAATACAATAATATACTCTATAGTGTAGTATTTTCATGTTAATGTTAAAAAAAAGAGCTTTTGTCAGCCCAAATCACCGATATGGTAGGTAAATTAGGTGAATGGGTTCAGTCCTGAACCACCAAGAACAGGCAGCCATTTTCATGCAAGAAAATGTTAATGTCTATTTTCATGTCTACTTTTGAAAATGTTATTGAGAGACAGAAATATTCCTTTAAAAGAATATCTGGTAACTTAGTGACTGAGTAACAATATAGGTAACAGTGTCTGAAATGCCTCCAAAAGAAATTTTAATACAAAACCCAAGCGATAGTTTTTACTTTAAATCATATGGCACAAATTGTACATTATATTACATCATATTGCAATCTGACATCAGGTCAGTGTGTGCAGTGCAGCAGCAGAGGTCTCTATTTCGCGGCACAGCTGTCAAACTGGGGCACTCCCAGGAGCAGACAATCTGACCAATCACAGTGTTTTAAACCCAGCCGGAAAAGCCGAAGACATCCATATAAAAGCTTTTGGCCCCACCCACTGTATAAGGGAAATATACTGAATCGCCCACGCGTTTATTGGTGTTCACGTGTTGACAGTGGCCACAGAGTGTAAACTGTCAGTTTGGTCCTATTATTCTTCCACTCATACAGTGTGGTTCAGATAACTCAAATTCACCTTTAAGTGCTCTATTTCTTGCCTGTGGTCGGTCTCAAATACCAAACTGCATTCAGATTTTTCTCTATTCAATATTTCCCTACTTATTGACGGAAGCACGTAGTACTTTTATCCGAATGAAGATTTTATTATGGGGCATTATGAACCAATTTCCAGTTCGGCATACGCGTACGGTTCTAAACAACTCTTTATTTGCGTAAAATGTTGACTTTTATATTTGCTACTCCAGATGTTTTCCAATTGTATATATGTCTTGGAAGGTGGATGAATAACACAAGGACTCACCCTATAAATGGGGCCTGTCATTTCGAAAAATGTAATTTTGTGGATTTTATTGATGCCGAATGAAAAGATTGCACCGGTAATTGGAAATGGCTTTGAGTCATGCTTCGTGAGTCACCTACTGTGACCGGTAAGTAAGAGCGAGTTTAAATCCCCGCATGTTCAAACGGAGTACGTCACGGGGGATGAGCTGAGCTAGACTGTGGGCTACTCTCGTCTTTCCCACAGGAGGCTCTGCTTCCCAACCCCTTTGTTCAGTCTAGCCGGTGGGTTGAGTCAGAGGGAGGCTGTACTAACCCAACAAACCCATACCACAGTGGGAAACCCGACAAGAGCCAGAGGAGGCCGGAAAAAAAATATCAGGTTATCTGGGAGTCCAAACCGAGACAGTGAGCGTGTTAAATCAGAGCCAGACAAGAGGAAAGTTGGTTTTTAAGTGTTGCTGATGCTGCGTTTCATTTCGGAAACCGTCAGGACCTGTGTGCCAGTGGTCGGCTGCTAAAACAACGACTCATGTCCATTATCTTCTTCGCTCTTCGGTGGCTGCTTTAGCTATCATCCTGAAAAATGTACCGGCGGGCCAACCACTAATATCCATCGCCGGTCTGTTGCTGACACTGTGCAGTTGTTGCCATCACCCACTGATCCACGCTGGCTCTCCTTTCAGTTTCTGCTCAGCATCCATATTTGCATCCCAGGGAGTGGCAGCCGCTGATCCCCCCCTTATTCAGGCAAAGAAATTGAAAGTTGGCCGGTTGTCGGACACCTCACGGACGCTTTAATTTCACACAGGAAGGTGAGTAATTTCCTCTATTAATGTGCTTTTGTGCCATTTTTATTTTTTTTTGCAGGGAGGGACTGAGGGTTTAAGTGAAGGGCAGTCTGGACCACGTTGTCGCAGTAGCTACAACAATGGATCAAACTGGCGTTGTGTTACATTTTGTTGAGGTGCGCATTATCATCCCAACGCCTTCATCCTGTTGTTACTGAAACCAGGTGTCGATTAGAAAATTAATTCAGGCCTATGCACGTATATATACATATATTTATATATATATAGAATAGCTCAGGCTAAATCCCAGCTGTAGACACTCAGAGGCCCTATTTTTGACTTTAGTCACAGTAAAACCATCATTCTCGACAGGTTTAATAGGATTGATTGCTCTAAAATGAATATGCATCATCTGGATGTGAGTAAATAATATGGAAAATGATTAACTAGCTCTGCCTGAAATCTGCTCGCTTTTCTCTCCTAACACCCAGTGTCTAGTTTAAAAGCCTCAACCAGATGTGTGTTGTTTATTGAAGGCTAAAACAGCATTATATTTTCTTAATGGTCTCTGAGCCATGATTTGTAGGCCATGCTCCACTTGGGTACCGGCCTACATTGGCTTTCAGTCATTTTCATACCCTGTGGAAATTGATAAGTTGAGCATGGGAGAATATATGAGGAAGTGGGGTGTTATTAATTATAATAAATTTGCTGTGACAAGTGTAATGATAAAAAAAATATAAGAGTCTTATTGTAATAACATGATTTTAAATGTGCGGTTAAATTCTCAGGTCTTAAATAGTTAACCTGAATAAAAGTGATGTAAAAACTACAACAAAGACTTGTGTAAACTTTCTCTATGCTACTACAATGTTGGGTTTATGATTAATGAGTTGAGGGGTTTCCCGCCTTGCTCAGGGGCACTGCAGAAGCAGTGTAGTAGTGGAATTACCACTATTATAGGGTGGGTAATGTAATGGGCACCCAACAGAAATATGAACATAAGGCACAGTGTTTTTTTCTCTTACTGCTACCAATGAAGCCTCCTACATTATTGCTGCCAATTGGCAATGTCATGGTGAAGCACTCTGACTCTTGAATGTAAACAAATCCCAATATGGTGCTTTGTCTTTTTTGTTATGATAAAATAGGGATGAAGACAAGACATACGAACTGAAGCAGCATAACAATCACATCAAGGTTTCTTGTAAACCCGTGGTTCCCAACATTTTTCTTATACTTGTCACTGTTTACGGACCATGTGTCACCACGACTTGAGACCAGTTCATCCAAAAATAGATTTCTCTTCTTCAAGCTTCTCAGATTGTTTCATCTGGAGGATTTTCAGTGGGCTGAAGAAGTAGAAGTATCCAGGATGTAACAAGGAAAAAGAAAACATGAGAGTCACAGATTTATCTAGTGACTCACCAGGAGGTCCCGGCCCCCAGGTTGTTGCTGTTAGCTGATACTTCAGAAAACTAAAGTATGCACAAAATGTAAAATATGGTCATTTCCAAGTAATGAGAAGATTGTGAATTGCATAAATCTCTAGATAAATACTGTATATTTGCTGCGTTTTGCTTTACTGCACTGTTCAAATATTGTGCACCCTGTCATCTTCCATAATCTTAAAAAAGGAAAAAAAAAGTGTTGTCCATTATTCTGCTTTGGTGACACACAAGCATGCACTCGAAGCGTGCATCCTTTAAATCAGGCCTCATTCTGCTTATTTGTCCATTATTCTGTTAATCGTTCCCACATGTGTGACCGCCTTATCCCTCCTTTCTCATCCCAGCAGCTAAACATGGAGAGCGACAGCCACCACTCCCACATCTAGTGCCGGATCCACAAGCCTTCATCACCCAGGGAGGAGCTCTCAGGTCCCGGCCCGTCTCCCTGCCACTGTAGAATGAATATGCTCAAGTCCAGCGGACTGAAAATCCCTGGCCGTGGGCCCAAGCATTCCAGCCCAGTGGGAAGGACCTCAGCGGGTGGAACATCCAGCCCCGTCGTCCCTAAAGACAGTAAGTTACTTCCTTCTCCTGACCCCATGGAAAATAAAAAGAATTTCTTTCTCCCAGTTGTTTCTCCTCATCACCGGAAGTGGGTTAGACCATTTATTTGTGTTAATGACTCACTATAGCTCAGCTGCATTACATTAGACGCGCACAGAAGCCGGGAAGTGTTTTCTTTAACTTCATCTTCCAGTGTATTTGCAGAGGTCTCCAGTTCAGCATTTTCTTCTTGTTAGCTTTCAACAGCTGGGATGGATTCCACACTCTCTCCATTGAAAAGAATCTATATTTATATTGAAAAGAATAAATCATCATTCTAAAGCCATTAAAATTTGTCCAGCGTGGCCAATTTTTGGTTCAGTTTTCAACTGTCCATTTCATACTTTGTGCAGTGTTTCTCTTATGTGGTGATTTTGTTAAGCTCCACTAATTTATCTTGTCGTAAAAGCATTGGACTGAATGACTCTTAAGTGTGAAAAGATGACAAACAGAGAATTACCCCCTTGGCTCCACAGTGCATTTTAGCATCTTTCAGCTCATTGCTTTGGTTTAAAGGGCCAACAACTTTACTGTCACTAGTTTACTGTCACCGCACCTGTTTTCACTGAACACACACCAAACAGAAGACAGACAAGGTCTCAGCAGCACATAGCTGCTAAAGAGCTAAATAGAAGTATGTGGAGACAGAACAGAGGTAAAAGGTTCATCAGGAGGCCAGAAACATCATGTTTCTCCATGCCTGATGGATGTGTAAATAAGCAACTTTCTGCTAACATGTTTAGTATATCATCTTCAAGAGGTAATAATATATCAGTGTTATGTTTACAGCTTGCTGTGCTGCATGCTGGTGGTCAAAAATCTGTTGATGCTGCTGAAAATCAACATTGATAAAGCACCAAATGTGTATTCATACACAGCTGAAAATAGTCCCCAACAAATGCACTGTTTACTCCTGTTTGAGTAATGTTTGCTAAAAACTACAGAGCCCAGCTCATACAGGAAATAAATGTAGCCCTTTTTAAGATTTGAAATGATATATTCATGATCTTAAAGATTTATATCCTCAGTAGGAACCAACTGGCTCTGAGTTGAGTGCTACAGATACGACAAGAAAGCTGGAAAGTATCAAGAGAGACTGATGCATTGTGGGTTTTGGTCCTTTAATGGGGGTTGCTAACAATAACAACAATATAAAATACCACTAGGCTTATAACCTGAAATAAAATGGTAAAATGTGGACACACGACTTTGTTATACGTGACTTTGACCTTACAGCTACTGAAAAACTGAGCACTAACCGAAATTAGACATTTCTGAAAAACACTCAGAATGAAAATTACAACCCCTGTCTCCAAAAAGTAATCACAGCTGCTCTCACCCTGAAATGCAGCCGCACCGTTTGTCCTCCCCAGTCCCAGCTCACATGACAGCCCCATCCCGCCGGCTTCTCACACGCACACGTTAGTTCTGTTTCTGCTAAATTACAGCGTCACTCCCAGCTGAAGCGAGCAGAAGAATAGCCGGCCTTCTTTGGCTGATAGTGTGCTCGTTTCTCATTAGCATCAGAGTGTATGGAAGGCCTTTTATCAGAGGTCGCTACAAGTGTGTCGTGATTTATGTCGATGGAGGGGAGGGAAGAAAAAGCGCAGTTATAGGTACACAAGCTGTTCTGACACAGGAAGTGTTTAATTTTCTGAATCTTACACTGTTTCTGACTGACAGCAATGTTATTAAATATTATGTTACAGTAATGATTTTCTTAGTTTTAACTATCACAGGGGCAGACCTGAGCTGCGTGGAAAAGAATTAAAACTGCTTGCAAGTGACTTCTCTCCTACTCCAGTACATAATTGTTTGAATGTGAACAGGAACGCTCCCTCTGCATGCTGTGAATAGTGAATTAAATATAGTTCTTAGATGAGAAGGACATTTAAACCTCTTCTGTTTCAGCCTTGAATATTTTTTGCTGCAAGTGAAATAATAACAGGATATGAATAACAGTACAAAATTGTGTTTTACCAAACGGTTCATGGCTGTAAATCTGTGAGCAATCCAAACATAATAAGCAGATTCTATACTTCTACGCTTTGCTAAAGCCATTTATGAGCATTTTGAAAGTGAGAGCAAACACACATTGCTTTCATACATCTGTCCTAGTTGTTTGATATTTGGCCTGGAGGTCATTTTTGTTTGTGTCTATGTGGAGGGCATCACAGCTCAAACTGTGTCTGAAATCACCCTGTACTCATCCATTACCAGCTCAAAAAGCTAATCCTCTAATGTTGCAGGCAGGACTGAAGCCTGTTGCCCAGGGCCTGTCAGCTGTTAGGTAGCCGTCCATAACGTGACGAAAGCTCATCTAAATTCCTTCTTGCCTGTGGTTTTTAAACAGTTTGTCTCGACCGTACATGAGCTCATTAGTTTTCTCACATCCTGTTTATCCACAAAAGAAAATAACACAGGCAAGATGGATGCAGCACTGCTCTTTGTTCCCACTGTTGTATTTGCTGTGTGAATTTTCGACCAGTCAAAAACCCGTTGAGAGTGTCTGTAGTGCTGTCATAGACATCATCGCCAATAGGGATAATCAATCAAACATTTTAACATGTTAAAATGGCGCTCCCAAATGACCATTTGAGGATATCAAAAACGTCAGAAAGGGAACTGTGAACAGTGTTAAATTCAAGATATCTCCAATGTAGTTTTGACTAGTCCTCTCAGATATGTACAATTGAATTTTGAATAGTAGTATTTTACTTTTAGACATCCAAAAAAGACAAGATAGATATATTTTAACGTGCTGAATCACAGATATCTAATTGAAATTTTGTCTAGTCAGAGCTACACTGGAGATATCTTGTTGGTATCTTTAAATAGGCTCTCCACCTATATTCAGACTAGTAACTAGTCTGAATATAGGTAGAAATATCTCAAATTTCCAGTTCAGTCCAGTTTTATAGGTGTATTTCAATGAACCTAACTGTTTTTAATAAGAGGATGTTTTGTACCCATAATTATTATGATTAATTCATGGTTTACCTCAACTTGGCAGTAAAATATTGGTGGGACG
Organism: Seriola dumerili; assembly: GCF_002260705.1. Taxonomy (NCBI): domain Eukaryota; kingdom Metazoa; phylum Chordata; class Actinopteri; order Carangiformes; family Carangidae; genus Seriola; species Seriola dumerili. The sequence continues at coordinate 1,142,241 of NW_019174295.1, read as the reverse complement.
ACACTGATGCCTCAGTGAGGACATGGAGGGATTATTTTCTTGCCCCAGACAGTCTAAACACTGACCTGGCCTCATGCTCCAAATCTCAGCCCCGTTTGTTAGTTTTAGCTGAGAAGACTGTGAGAAGGGTCCACTGTGTCGGAAGTTGGCAGAGTTTGTTAAATTTAAAGAATTGTTTAAGCTCCTTGAGGAAGCTGTAGTCGAGGAATGAATGGAGGAAAGTATAGGAGCCTTTCTCAGGCTGCTTTTTGAAGTGAAAATAACAGAGCTGTGCCACCTCTCGTGATGCCACGTCTCCTGTGAACCCCCGGGAGCTAGTTTCTCCACAGAAATAGCTCTGCTGTAGTTGTAAGCTTGTTGCCTTTTTGGAGGCATACAGCTTTTTCCATTTGTTCAAAGTTTTCCTACTGTACATACGGTACATGTACTTACCGCACCTCAAATGACAATTTGTATAAATCCACTAGTTATTTGTTCCCTTTTCATTTTCAGCTTTAAATCATAGCTTACAACAGCAAGAGAGTGGAAAGATGGCAAAGAGGTGGGTGACATGCAACCAAGCTTCTAGACTGGATTAAATCAGGACATGTCGGGTGAACTGTGTGTTTTGTGTGTGCTTTCCATATTGTTGCATAGCGTTTGAAATCCTGGACAGTTGGATTTAGTCTTGATTAGATTTATGCTGTAATGCTCCCTGGATGGCCCCATATTCCCGAGTCAACATGCACGCTACAAAGAAGATGTGCTGTATTTTATTGCTCAGAGCGTTGACAGCTGTTTCCAGTGTTTGTGTTAGTTAGTATCAGGGTTACTGCTAATAAATAACTTTTATATGATAAGATAGTCCTTTTATTTGTCCCACAGTGGGGAAACTTGCAATGTTACAGCAGCAAAGCGGACAGTAGAAAATAAGAAACTGCTAAACATAATAATATAATATTTGCAATTTATCTTTTTTAGGTCATTCTTCATGGACAGCAACTAAAAGTTACAACCTAATACCATATTGGGAATTAAATGTTAGCAAATCAGTTGATATGCAATATGTGAATTTGCACCATCAATCAAAAGTTTCTCACCATCAACCAAGCGTTTAGTTACTCATCGTCCGCTGTGTTGTTTCTGCGTATATGGCGTCACAACTCTGCAACTCGTGTGCCAAAGTTTTTATTGACTTTCCAAATTGTTGTTCCGACTTAATGTGAATTTCCCAGTCAGAAGCTAATTTCTCAGATTATTCCGACACCACATGAATGCACAGTTAGATTCATGTACCTAATGGACTGTACTGTGTATCAAGCTATATATTGTGATGTAATGAAATTAGGAGGAAATTTATTTGAGAATTTTAGATAATCTCATGGGAATATGTGCTTTTTGAGTAGTCCAGTGAATTCAATAAAGTACATGACAAATCAGTGCACTTCATCACAGTCCTGTAGATCTAGTGTTACCATAAATCCTAAAGTCCTGTGGTGATTTGCAGCATTATCCACAATAGTCTAATACAATAGATATTAAAGGGAAAGCTACATCAGCAGAGACAGTAGAGAGTTGTTAAATAGCGGATTACACACTCTATGTTGTGGTATGTTCTGCACACATAAGACAACACTTTGGGTGTTGATTTCCTTAATGTGTAAAATGATATTACCTGAAAACACTGAACATTTGAAAGCAGCAAGTAGAAAAGAAGTCAAAAAACATTCAGGCTCAACCCCCTCCATCTGTTGTTGTCCGCACTGCTCGGCCATACACAGCTGCCACAACCACTGCTGGAGACAACAACACAATATCAGCCTTGACTAACTGATGATAAGCCCCATTTAAAACCAAACAAAAAAAAACCAAACATGTTAGGCAGCGAATATGATTGTCATTGTGGGAAATGATCATAAATAAACAGAGTTAAAGAGGCCAGAGAAAGAGGTGTGTGTGTGTGTGTGTGTGTGTGTGTGTGTGTGTGTGTGTGTGTGTGTGTAACCAAAGTAGGGAGAGATGAGGGGATAATTGGGGGGAGGAGGAGGAGGAGGAGAGGGGGGGACGGGAGGAAGCTGTGGAGGTTTCATTGTGCAGAGCTGATGAATAGTGGGATTCAGATGGTGGTGGGAGGTGGCCAAACACAATAGTGAAAGTAAGGACTGTGTTTCCAGTCTTCCTTCTGCCGAGGATCCTTTTACCCTCATTCTGCTGTTGCCTCAGCAACACAAATCATGGGTTAGCTCAGGTTTTAAATGCTACACAGGGTTCTGCTGCTCTGCATCACATGTTGCATCGGTTGAACACTTAAGAAAATCGCTTTATAATTAGTATTAGAAGTCATACATAATGTTGCCAAGGGCTGAATTTGTTATTGGCCCGTATTAGTTCATTACAGCTATATTGGCTTCAGTATATGTTTACGCTGTGTCATTATTGATTTTTTTAAACACCCAAATTGATATCTGCCTCAAAATATTCAGTATCCGTCAGGCAACATTATCAAGGTTCCTCATGGGAAATGTAGTGTTCTTGGATCTAACGTTACAGTATCTCTGAGGCATCGATTTTGACTGTTATTTTTTTTTTATCTGTCTCTTGCAAGTCTCCCAAACTTTATGCAAGTGCACTTCTAAACTGCTGAATACTTTTATATCGCACTAGAGAAAAAGCTGGGTTTGCTCATGGAGTAGCATGAATTTGTAAAGATTTATATAGTACTGTATGATATGGGAACTTATGCTGCAAAGTTTTAATTTGATCTTAAGACTTTGCTTTACTGCAGAACTCTCGATATTTGCTGATTAAAGGCATTTTTACTGATCATAAGTTTCAGTGATATTAGTTTGATCCATAATTTTTTTTCTCTTTCAGCTCAGTTAATTTGGACATAGTGAAATTAAAGTCAAGATGAATTGTGATATTGGACCGTGACCTTGTAAACAAGGTTTCTCTGGTACTTTGGATAGAGAACATGATGCACCAACAGACAACACTGTGGAATATGGGTCACACACAGACACTGATGCTATATGTCAAACATTCATTTTGACACATTACTGATCGATTAGGGACCTTAGTGCTCCCATGTTGTGCTCGTCAATATCTTTAGTTCATCTGTGTGAAAAATGAAATGGCACAAAATGCAGAAAATGATGAAGAAAATGTATATGCACATGTTTTCCCTGATTCAGACAAAAGCAAGTGTGCCACACATTTGAAAATGTTTCCTGCAGGATTTTCCAGTTGTGCAGTTAATCTTTGAGATGATCACTTGGGACTGACGAATTTTTGATTTTCCCCCCAAAATAAGCATCCACCAGAAGCGCCACATTCCTAAAAACTTTTGAACTGTATCATCAAGATAAAGCCTCTTTGAACTTGTACTTGTTTGCATTTGCGCGAACGCGCCTCACATCACAACATATGGGAGCAATTGGGGCGTAAAGCAAAACCACTGGGGCCCGCGGAGCCCCAGGCCCTCTCTCAGGGTGTCGGGGAGACAGCCCTGGCACCAACCATTCCTGCACAGACACACACATACAGATAAACTCAGACTTTTACTGGCAGTGCGGTGCAGCAGACCGCGTGCTAATGGTGCCCTGCTCAGTTTACAGGCTGCTGTGGAAAACGCCAGAGATCCAGCTCATCTATGTGTCAAACAGGCGATATCACGGGGCTGCATGGCGGGGTTAATCACCGGCACATCACAGATACCGTCTCTCTGACCCACTTTTCAGGAGGAATTAGAGTAACGCCTAATCTTGCACAAACTGCACTGTTATGCTGGATGCTGCCACACAAGCAGTTTTTTTTTTTTTAGCCAGCATGACATGGTCAGACAGGATGAATGGTGTGAAGGCGATCCTGCTGGACTGCGAATGAGGATGTTCTCACAATGTATGCACTGTTTACTACTTGAAAGGGCCCTTAGCTGATTGAAAGCATTGATTTCATTTCAATGCACTTTTTATAACATCATTTTATTTCAGTAATGTTCATAGTTTTTGTTACGTCAACACTTAAGCTGCCCTGGAAAGTGGTAAATAATCCATGTTTCTCTTTTTCCCCCCAGACACTCCACTGAAGCCCACCACACCAACTAAAATCAATGAAGAGGGCGATGATGTTTTGGGCGACTACACAGTGGGTGAACAGGTCTGGGTCAACGGTGTCAAGCCGGGAGTTATTGCCTACCTAGGGGAGACCCAGTTTGCTCCAGGACAGTGGGCAGGCGTGATACTGAATGACCTAGTTGGCAAAAACGATGGTTCAGTGGGTGGCGTGCGCTACTTTGAGTGCCAGCCCCTCCAGGGCATCTTCACGCGACCCTCGAAGCTCACCCGACAGCCGGTCGGAGAGGGTAGCGACAGCCACTCCACCGACTCGCTCTCGGCCCAGAATCAGACTCAGCAGGGCGGCAGCGGCGCCCCACCTGGCCAGCGGGTGGTGGTGCCACTCAGAGAGGGCCTTCTCAACAGCGCTGTGAAAACAGGCAACGAGTCGGGGTCCAACATGTCTGACAGCGGTTCAGTAAAGAAAGGCGGAGATAAGGATCTTCGAGTTGGAGATCGAGTTTTGGTGAGTGACTTTGTGTTGGATGACAAATGGTTCATTAGACGGGGGTTCCCTCTACTCATAGGGTCTGTGGAGAAGTGTTGAATTTTAAGAATTTAATTCCTGATAAAATCTCTCTGGTAGAGCAATATCAAGAGACTGAAGAAATGGGACATTTTAGGGTATGTAGCAGAAGGTATTTTTGATGGAACGGGATTGTTTACACATCAGCATTCCAGGAAATTATTATTAAAATATTCCCACAAATATCAGTTATGGGAATGTCTTATACCCAAGTGGCTTGATGGCAACCTTCATAGGTTGTTGGTTTTTTTGTTAGAGATTTCTCACCCATCCATCACTGTCTGTACCTGCTTATCTTGTGCAAGATTGCCAGGTGTGGGGGAGTAGGTTTCGTGGGTGGGTTGGGTGCTGCGAGAGACATGGTTCACCCTGGACAGGTGGCCAGTCTGTCACAGGGCCAACACACACAGACAGACTAACCTGCACATCTCTGAGCCATTACCGAGCTTGCAACATACAAATTAAAATGTAGTAAAGATACCGACCGTACCACCAACACTAACATACTGTACAAGAACAACCAATATAAAGACGAGCAACATGACAGAGTTAATAAAAACAATTACAAGAGTCATAAAAACGCCAGAGAGGCTTTAAAATCCCCAAGAACCGTGAAAGAATCTAGTTCAAGGGCAATTTGCAGCTCAGGCTATTTAAAAGAAGCACAGCACCTGGAACTTCTGCCGAGGTTAGTGCATATATATTGGGTGTCTAAGTGTTATGTGTTTATTGGATCATACAGTGCAGTTACAAGATATAATGAAAGGAGATATGTCTGGTAGCTTGGAAGCTTTAGTACCAAATCAAAATGAGTTGTCCTGTAATTTTCAGTGCTGTAGTGTCGGAACTGAACATGGTTTAAGGTTTTTAGTGGGTAAATGAAAGCAGTTTCTGATTTGGATATGCAGAGAATTATTTAACGCACACATCCAGCAGCCACACTGGCATTCACTTGGAGTCATATTTGTGTCCGCTTGATGAATGTAAAAGCAACATTCACACTCCTGTTATCTCTGTTTTGGTGTCAACCATCAGTTTTTATCATGTATTTGTTGCGTAAGAGACCCCTTTAATATTTGACATAGTTATTTGATTCAGTGTTGATATAAAAACATATTGATTAATTCATGTTCCGCCTCTGAATGTTGTACATGTTTAGGTAATTCCTTACAGCATTATTCAGTAATACTATTTGACACACTCGCTCTCTGGTGGTGAGTTAGATCAATAGATCGACACCACTTTCATATCTGTCTAATAGCCAGCAGCCAGTTAGCATAGCTTAGCATGAAGACTTGAAACAGGTGGAAACAGCTAGCTTGAATCATCCCATGATAACATTATCCTCCTACCAGCAGCTCTAAAGCTCAGTGATCAACATGTTACGTCTTGCTCGTTTGATCAGTACAAAAGTATATGTAAAGACTTCATTTCACCATTTTATGGGGTGTAATGCGAGGGATTTTTTCAAAACGGTGATTTCAGTTTTTTGGATTAAACAAACAAGACATAATGTTTTAATTAGTGAGCTCTGTTTCCAGTTTTTGTGCTAAACTAAAATAAGCTAAGCTAAGCTAAGCTAACCAGCTGCTACCAAATAGATATGAGAGTGGTATCTTTTCATCTAACTCAGAAAGTGAATAAGAGTATTTCCCAATATGTTGAACTAAACCTTTAAATCATAGCCCTTAACTAGTGTGAATAAAAATACTTTCACTATCTATATATATATAATTTAAAGTGTTTTTTACTGTAAATATTTGAGACTAAGAGAATCTATAGTAGCTCAAAATAGACGACATTTCCACTGGATGGCTAATTACAATTTCATGCTAGCCTTAGTGAAGATGGATTGGTGTGGTGTAATACGATGCATGGTTGAAGCCCACAGGGAAGTTCTGTTTTTCTTTATTCTGTCTAGTGCAACAATTCAACCTTCACCCAACTTCACCCTATTCTGCAATTGCACTACAAAAACTGGTAATAAAGTCATAGCATGAAGGCTAGCATGTGAACCTCTGTGGGAAGCACATTTTTCATCTGCTTTTTGCTTATTTTCCCATTAGTGTGTACAATGTTCACTGCATGGAATTATTGGCCCCAGGGTCACATTGCTTTCCATTTACTGATGGGCACAGGGGATAGTTACATCAGATCCTGCGTAGTTGGAAACGAGGAGCTGGAGAAGCCTTCCTATACTGGTCAATATTGTAAATCACTCCGGATTACTTTCAGCACTTAAGAGAGGAGAGACCACTGCTGACACATTGATCAGTGAATCCATCTATTTCCTAAGCCTCTCCCATGTAATCTATCTTACTGCGGTGGCGTGGATGTGCTGCCATCCAGTTGTCTCACACCCCTCCTCTGCTGCTGGAAATACAACACTGCCTCAAAAAAATTTTGTGAAATGAGCACAAAGTCTGAAACTCAGATTACACGCTGTGGACACAAAGCAAAGACTATTTTTCTCTACTTTTTTGTTGAACTATGAACAGGAGAGGGTCTTTTTCTTGAACCAGAGGCATCCTTGACACTTTGACCTGCAGAGGAGTGATCCTGAACAAGGTTAAACTTTGCTGTTATGTGTGTGTTCATGACTAAATTATCAAAATTTTTTTTACAAAAATGAACTGCAAAAATAAACAGAGAGAGAACCTCAGAGGCTAAACACATGATTAGTGTTTCCATTTGCTTTGGCACCTTTTGACGTATGAGCACCACAGGAAGCACAGAACTGCCTCTTCTCTGCTAGCTTTGGTGTTTAACCAGAGGCCATCTAAAGGAGTGCTTTCTTTCAGTGGGGTTGCATGTGATTGTGTACTTTGAAAGTTGCTCAAAGGGCCGCTAGTCAAAGTAATTCTCTCTTCACACAATCACAACACAGCTGTATTAGGATCAATTGGGTGTACATGGAGTTTAAATTATTTAACTAAACAGGATACATGAGAAATTAAAATGAACTCACTCTAAATCGAGTTTCATGCAGCCTGCACTATGTAAATGCGTAAACCAACCAGCTAAGATTTCATTGGCTGATTCACTTACAATGACTTAATTCAAAACAAGTGTCATGCTTTGTTGTAAGGAACAAGAATAACCATGCTGGTGGCTCTGTGGTGCTGTACTATGTCACAACAGTGCTTTGAGCTAAATGCTAATGTTAACATGCTAACAGGCTCACAATGAGTGCTAACACACTGGTAGGCAATTGTAATGTTAACCATTTTAGATTAATATGCTATTAAATGCTGACATTTGCTAATTATCATACAAGCAAACAAACAAAGCAAACAAAGATTATGTTAATTTTTTCTGATGAATCGTTTAGGATATGAAATTTAAAAAACTGAGAAAAAATATCCATTACAGCTTCCCAGACCCAAGGTGATCAAATATCTTGTTTTATCCAATTAAAAGTCAAAAACCCAAAGATATTATTCAGTTTACAGTGATATACAAGAAACTCAGCAAATCCTCTTATTTGCTAGAAAAATTACTAAAAGTTAATTGGTTATAAAATAGTTGCATATTAATCTTCTGTTGATTCGAATCAATGAATTGACTAATTGTTTCACCTCTAATTAGCACTACACACAAAGTGCTGAGGCTGATGGAAATGTTTTTAGTTTTGCAAGTATTAAGTCATAAATGTGTTGCTAGAGAAAAAAACAGGGTATCACCCAAGCAGTTAGCATTCGTGGTCTGGAAACTATGAATGTCTGCACTAAATTGTTTAGCTAGTCCATCCAATAAATGTTAAGATATTTCACAGGATAAGTGAAAACTTTGACCTGCTGCTGGTGTTCGAGAAAAACTCAGGGAATCATCAAAGTCAGTAGGCTCCATCCTGTCTGTGCAAAATCTCATGGTGATCCATGCAATAGTTGTTCAGTCGCCCGACTGACAAACCAGCTAGCATGGCTCAAACCTCATAATCAGAATATATGAATTAATCAAATATGTTTGCATTTGTGGTCACAAGAAATTCAATGAGGTTTAAAGTTTTAAGTTATAGCAGTTTATATTCACCATAGTATTTTTCAATAGAGACAGAGATACCTGGAGGATAATGCTTGAGGTACAGATTTAGCTCTTGCACCATTTTATCTTCACCAACTTTTGCATGCAGCTTTTGGATGAGATTGGTAACAACAGGAGCCAAGATGGGGGCTTGTGCTGAATGCCTGTCTTAGCACTGCTGGTATTTTGACACTGAGTCACTGAGACATCACACAGTCATGCTGACAGCAAACCATCTCAGTTTAATGTCTGGTGACACAGTAGCGTTTCTAGCTACGCTTTCCTCTTTGGCCTCTGCAGTTGAAGAGAAGGACAAGTCAGCGGAGGAGTGGAATATTAATTTGACAATAGAAATCTGAAGAGTGACTCACCACACCCTTTTTTTTTTGTTTGCACTTGGATTTTGGGTCCATGTTAAATCCAGTAGACTCTAATATCCATTTATACACAAGACCAGGATGCACTCCAGAACAAGATTCACTTTTTTTTTCATGGTGCATGTTTGGTAATAAATGTTAATCTGTAAATAAGAGCAGATGTGGTACAAAAACATCTGGTGCTGATCTTTGCAATTTCCCACATCCTGCACATTCTGTACATTAATTTAACAACAGCCTGGGATTGGGAATCTTATAATGTAGTTAGAGAAACCATTAAAGATAATTTACTTAGTAATCTATTACAGGTGAATGAAGGCAATTAATTAGTTGGATGATTAAAATAGAAACAAGGGAGAGAAAATGTTCTTTGGACAAAAATGTCAGATGAGTAATTTTAAGAAACGATCAGAGAAATCAAATGTAATCAGACTTAATTACCACAGCATCTTGTGCTGTGTCAGGTCTGGCTGTGTGTGTGTTTGGTATCTTATTTCTGTGACGGTTGGTGTTCCCCTTAAAGGAAGTTGTGGGATGTTCCCACATGCTGATGAGTTCTTGTGTCTCATACATGTGGTCGCCATGTGTGAAAGACATTCAGCTGCTGGACTGGTCTGTTTTGCACGCTGGCTGACCCAAGTGGCAGAGTGAGTGTGTGTGTGTGGATTTCAGACTGTCTTCCTAACAGGAAACTGACTGTTCGTGACTTGGATGTGACAAAAGCCGATGTGGCACCCTAAATATATCAACGAGGGCTGATGGCTCTCCTTTCGAATCCGAGTTCACATTTCTAGAGATAACTTTGATGAAATAAAATGAAATGTAGTTACAAATAATCTTATCGTCTTATAATTTATCCCTTATTTTGTCAGTTCCCTCTGTTGTGCTTTAATAAATTGCTAAAGTCTTATTCAGTGAGAATGGATTCATGTTCGGTGGAGGGAACAGCTGAAACTATTTATCAGATTCAGTTGATTGGCAGGAAATTAATCAGCAACAATCTTGATAATTTATCAAGGAAAATAAGTATCCTCTAGTTTCAGATTCTCAAATGTGAATATATGCTGTTTTTTTCTTTTTTTATATAATTATAAACTCAATATATTTGCGTTTTGAATTGTTGGTAAAATGAAACAAGTCATGTGAAGTCAACACCTTGAGCTGTAGGAACTTGTGAACAGTGTTTTCATTATTCTCTGACAATTTATAGACGATTCACCAAAAAAACTAAACAAAAAAACCCCTCAATAACTAAATTGATGACGAGAGCAAATTAAAGAATATCCAGCTGATCTTTACAGAAGCTATTTGTCCGGTCCTGTGACCTCAGGTGTTCGCTGTGTATCTCCTGTATTTCTAATGATTTACACAGTCTAAACTTAGAAGCTGTGCAGATCACAGTGAGCCACTGCCAGCCAGGGCGCTGTGCAAAAAAAAGCCAACAAAAACGTATTATGCACACCTTGTGCTGTCTCCGGGAGACAGATCATATCACTAGAGCCTGACAAATATATTAAAGGGATATTAAAAGTTGGGCATTATGAAAAGAAGTGTCATAAGAACACAGTTTGTCCAGCAGGCTCCAGCACAGGAGGAGGTGGCAGAGTAACGTATCACAGCTGAGCAGACAGTGGTGGTGAATCAGAATAAACTCATTGTTCAGCTGCATTAATCAGTTCTCTATGTCTATAAGTGCGACAGTGTGCACAATACCAGCACCCTGATATTGAAGTGGCTAAATTAATTCAGCCATCATTAATTTTAGGCATTCAGTCAGTCAGTCTCAGATTCATCTTTAGGGGGGGGGGGCATCCAAAACAAACACTGTCATAATCATGACTGATGTGTCATTGATGATAATGGTAATTAAATTACTGCTTGGTCCTGTATATGGGAAATGGAGCCTGACCAACACTGGTTTTTGAGGCCAGTATTAATGTTGATATTTAAGAGTGACAAAAATCAGATGGTAATATATACATTCCCCATGATTTATCTTCTATATAATCATAACATTTTTTATATGGACCCTTTAAATGTGTTTATTAGATTTATGACCAAGATGAACTAAGCAGGACAGTTTGCAGGTGGAAAAATACATTAGTCAGTGCTCTTTGGTGGAAAAACTGTGTAATGTTGACACTGTTTCAAAACTAAATGTATCTCACATCTTCAGCATTTCTCTGTTGCAGCTTCTTTCAGGTGACAGCTACACAGATTTTTTGCACGTCCAAGTCAAGTCTCAAGTCTCTTATGGCTGTAATGAGCATTTTATCATCTGCTGCTTGCTAGCCGGTCTGCTAAGAACACTGCACTGCCATGTTTAAGGAATTCAAAGCATGTACTGCATTATCATCACTCCTTTATCTATAAAGTCACACATGATAAGGGAGGGAATGACATTCAGCTCGTCAGACATTTCCTTAATGTTAATGCAGCAAAGAAAACACATACATAAAGATTGTTCATGAGACCCATTCAAGTCTCAAGTCACTGTGTGACCAACTAACCTTAACAAAGTTTTTTTCAAAATAAACTGTGGTAAACATTTTGTACCAAGAGAGGTGGCTACTAATAATGTACCAAACTCGGTGTTGATTATTCTTTCACAACATCCTAATATGACGAATTTAATTGTCTCTATGTTCATGTCATCACTGAACATGTTAACAGTCGCATCTTTTCCCTCTGTGTCGTCAGGTTGGAGGCTCAAAGATGGGAGTCATTCGCTACATGGGAGAGACAGACTTCGCCAAAGGTGAATGGTGTGGGGTTGAGCTAGATGAGCCCCTGGGGAAGAACGATGGTGCAGTAGCTGGAACAAGGTACACACACACACACACACACACACACACACACACACACACACACACACACACACACACGTTATGTATGCTTCAAGCTCCCCAAATTCCTTTGCTTTTTCCCCTAAAAGGAAATTGAGGTGAAGACTGTGGATCCATCTATTCAGTTGTTTGTTCTTTCATCTGTTCATCCATGAAATCACACTGACTGACCCTCAAGGTCAGAGCTGGTTTTCACAATGTTTATCACATTCATCATATTTATGATTTACATGTATCCACACGTTTTTACAGTGGTTGAAAACTGTTTAAAATGAGCGAAATACTGTAGGTTTACAGACGTTTGTGCTGCTTGAATTTTAGAGCCAAAGGACAAAAATGGAAAAAAGTTGTCTAAGTAGCTCAATCACTCACACTCATTCTTTATGAAGAAGTCTAAGTCCAAATGCACCTCCTTTTTATACTTTGGTCTAATTGTTCCAAAGTTTCTAACCTCACCAGTATAATTCTCAAATAGTGTAAGAGCCACAGTTTATTTGCGCAAGTTTATGAGTTTAGAATAACAGCAGGGAGAGGCAAGAAGCCCAGAGGGGGATTATTCCTGGCTGCGACTTTAACATTGTAAAACTGTGTTCACAATATCCACAGAAGTAAAACTGCACATGTTCAGTTTGTTCTGTTTAAAGAAGCCCATACTGTAACTGTTAAAGTTAAGAAAGAGAGCATCAAGACATCATGATCAGTGACTTTTAAACTATTAACATCATGCAAATTATACACCAAAGTAAAACACAGAAAAATCATCATGTGATCAATCAAATGAAAAACTGATTCTATAGCTAAAAGTAGTTCAAGAAGGATTAGTAAAAGAGTAGCACTTCTGTGCCCTATTGTTAGTGTGTGCTTTAATATTCATTACCAATAACTATTTTCTCCTCTTTTCCTATAGTTTCACAAGGTTATCAATATATAAAAGGAATCACAAACAATTATACTACATTTCCCACAATGAGGTCAGGATTTAATATATTCAAAGGGAAATAATAATTTCAGGCATTGAAAAAATGAGAAAAAAAAAAACTGACCTTTCTTTCTAAAATTAACTTTGTATTTACACAAAAAAAAAATTGTACTTATAATCCTATAAATTTGTTTTGCTTCTGTATTTCAACCTTCAATAAACAGTTTTACATCCCTTTAAACCAGCGGTCCCCAAACTTTTTTCAGTGGGGGCCACATCAACTTTCCTTTCTGAGATGGGGGGTTGATGAGGTTAGTCTATAACAGGAAATGATATGGGCTAGGGTGACAACCAGTATTATTGTGGAGATTACAATGATAATTTGTTGTAGCTGCCCTTCGTTTGGCTTTGGCACCACCTGTTGATTTGCAGCTAGCTCTGTTTGCTGGGCGCAATGGCTGTGCGGG
>NW_019174295.1:1128270-1128487 GCF_002260705.1 Seriola dumerili | reverse complement strand
TAGGTCTCATTTGGGAGGGCAGCATAGTACTTGATCAGACTGTTGGGGCTGAATACGTCTTTCAGCACATCACAGGTCTGCAACTCAGCCAGCTCAAATTGAAGAGAATGTCGTTAATGTCGGCAGCAAAAGGTTTCTGGAATGTGCGGATTTCTTTAACGTTGACATGAAGCTCACGGAACCGCACACCGAACTCCGCCCTCAGTGTTTCCAGTGC